>NW_024470809.1:604803-662007 GCF_017639515.1 Carcharodon carcharias
GGGGTCCGGGGACTGTGAGGGGGTCCGGGGACTGTGAGGGGGTCCGGGGACTGTGAGGGGGTCCGGGGACTGTGGGGGGGATTGGGGACAGTGGGGGGTCTGGAGTCCGGGGACTGTGAGGGGGTTTGGGGACAGTGGGGGGTCTGGGGTCTGGGGGCTGTGGGGGGGGTTTGGGGACAGTGGGGGGTCTGGGGTACGGGGACTGTGGGGGGGTCCGGGGACTGTGGGGGGGGGGTCCGGGGGCTGTGGGGGGGGTCCGGGGGCTGGTCCGGGGGGCTGTGGGGGGGTCCGGGGACTGTGGGGGGGGGGGTCCGGGGGCTGTGGGGGGGTCCGGGGGCTGTGGGGGGGGTTTGGGGACAGTGGGGGGGTCTGGGGTCTGGGGTCTGGGGACTGTGGGGGGGGGGGTTTGGGGACAGTGGGGGGTCTGGGGTCTGGGGGCTGTGGGGGGGTCCGGGGGATGTGGGGGGGTCCGGGGGCTGTGGGGTGGGTCCAGGGGGTGTGGGGAGACGAGGGTCTGGGGTCTGGGGACTGTGGGGGGGTCCGGGGGCTGTGGGGGGGTCCGGGGGCTGTGGGGGGGTCCGGGGACTGTGGTGGGGGTCCGGGGACTGTGGGGGGGTCCGGGGACTGTGGGGGGGGGTCCGGGGACTGTGGGGGGGTCCGGGGACTGTGGGGGGGTCTGGGGGCTGTGGGGGGGTCCGGGGGGTGTGGGGAGACGAGGGTCTGGGGTCTGGGGACTGTGGGGGGGTCCGGGGACTGTGGGGGGGTCCGGGGGCTGTGGGGGGGTCCGGGGACTGTGGGGGGGTCCGGGGACTGTGGGGGGGTCCGGGGGCTGTGGGGGGGTCCGGAGAGAAGGTGACTTGTTTGAATCCTGCTTCCCCGAGATGCCCATTGCTCCTCCCGTCCCCTCTCCCTCCTCGAGATGCCTCTTCTCCTCGCTGTGGAGGAGTCGGGTTCCTGTGATCAGCCGGTTAAATAAATTTTGTTACACAATCGAGAAATGTCTTCGTTTCTGAAACCCACATTTCACCCCCCCTCCCCCCCCCACCGCCTCCAGAGCACAAACCACCCTCACCCCCTCACGCAGTCTTCCTCCAGTTAGACTACGCCCAGAGCACCGTGTACAGTTCTGGTCCGGTTAGACCACACTCGGGGCACCGTGTACAGTTCTGGTCCGGTTAGACCACACTCGGGGCACCGTGTACAGTTCTGGTCCGGTTAGACCACACTCGGAGCACCGTGTACAGTTCTAGTCTGGTTAGACGACACTCGGAGCACCGTGTACAGTTCTGGTCAGGTTTAACCACACTCGGAGCACCGTGTACAGTTCTGGTCCGGTTAGACCACACTCGGAGCACCGTGTACAGTTCTGGTCCGGTTAGACCACACTCGGAGCACCGTGTACAGTTCTGGTCTGGTCAGACCACACTCGGAGCACCGTGTACAGTTCTGGTCTGGTTAGACCACACTCGGAGCACCGTGTACAGTTCTGGTCCGGTTAGACCACACTCGGAGCACCGTGTACAGTCCTGGTCTGGTTAGACCACACTCGGAGCACCGTGTACAGTTCTGGTCCGGTTAGACCACACTCGGAGCACCGTGTACAGTTCTGGTCCGGTTAGACCACACTCAGAGCACCGTGTACAGTTCTGGTCCGGTTAGACCACACTCGGAGCACCGTGTAGAGCGGATCGGGAGAAACTGTTCCCATTGGCGGAAGGATCGAGAAGCAGAGGGACACGGATTGAAGGCGATGGGTAAAAGGAGCGAAGGAGACAAGAGGAGAAACTTTTTCACACAGCGAGGGGGTTAGGGTCTGGAACGCGCTGCGTGAGAGTGTGGGGGAGGGAGGGTCAATCGTGGGGGTTAGGGTCTGGAACGCGCTGTCTGAGAGTGTGGGGGAGGGAGGGTCAATCGTGGGGGTTAGGATCTGGAACGCACTGCCTGAGAGTGTGGGGGAGGGAGGGTCAATCGAGGGGGTTAGGATCTGGAACGCACTGCGTGAGAGTGTGGGGGAGGGAGGGTCAATCGTGGGGGTTAGGGTCTGGAACGCGCTGTCCGAGGGGTTGGTGGGGATCGTGGACATTTCTCGAGCACACACCTCCCCCCTCCCCCCCCAACTCCAGCTCCGTCTCTGGTCTCCGGTTGGAGGGGTTCAGAGTTCAAGGTTGGCGGCCCGATTGGCACCCTTTGACCCCGATTGGAGTGTGAGGTCACTGAGGCTCTGTGACCTCATCCCAGAATCCCTCTGTGAGGTCAGTGACTGGGATGGGTTGGGGGAGGGGGTGCGGGTCAGTCCGGGGTCTGGGATCAGACATCGTCCTCTGTTCCCCCAACCTCCCGGCTGGCATGTGGGGAGGAAGAGCGTTCTGCGGGATCCTCCTGTGCACTGTCGTGGCCTCCGCTCCAGCAGGTCAGGGGAGTTTAACTCTCAGGGGGAGGGGGACACTGGGGGGTCGTACGGAGAGTCCAATTCACCCATCACACACAAAGGAGAGAGGCACAGGGTCCACTGGCGGTCAGTCTGTCTCCCTGTCCCCATTCACTGGCGGTCAGTCTGTCTCCCTGCCCCCACTCACTGGCAGTCAGTCTGTCTCCCTGCCCCCGATCACTGGCGGTCAGTCTGTCTCCCTGTCCCCATTCACTGGCGGTCAGTCTGTCTCCCTGCCCCCACTCACTGGCAGTCAGTCTGTCTCCCTGCCCCCGTTCACTGGCAGTCAGTCTGTGTCCCTGCCCCCGTTCACTGGCAGTCAGTCTGTCTCCCTGTCCCCGTTCACTGGCGGTCACTCTGTCTCCCTGTCCCCATTCACAGGCGGTCACTCTGTCTCCCTGTCCCCATTCACTGGCAGTCAGTCTGTCTCCCTGTGCCCGTTCACTGGCGGTCAGTCTGTCTCCCTGTCCCCATTCACTGGCGGTCAGTCTGTCTCCCTGTCCCCGTTCACTGGTGGTCAGTCTGTCTCCCTGCCCCCACTCACTGGCGGTCACTCTGTCTCCCTGTCCCCATTCACTGGCAGTCAGTCTGTCTCCCTGCCCCCGTTCACTGGCAGTCAGTCTGTCTCCCTGTCCCCAATTCACTGGCGGTCAGTCTGTCTCCCAGCCCCCGTTCACTGGCGGTCAGTCTGTCTCCCTGCCCCCACTCACTGGCGGTCACTCTGTCTCCCTGTCCCCGTTCACTGGCGGTCAGTCTGTCTCCCTGCCCCCACTCACTGGCAGTCAGTCTGTCTCCCTGCCCCCGATCACTGGCGGTCAGTCTGTCTCCCTGCCCCCACTCACTGGCAGTCAGTCTGTCTCCCTGCCCCCGTTCACTGGCGGTCACTCTGTCTCCCTGCCCCCGTTCACTGGCGGTCAGTCTGTCTCCCTGCCCCCGTTCACTGGCGGTCAGTCTGTCTCCCTGCCCCCATTCACTGGCGGTCACTCCGTCTCCCTGCCCCCATTCACTGGCGGTCACTCTGTCTCCCTGTCCCCATTCACTGGCGGTCAGTCTGTCTCCCTGCCCCCGTTCACTGGCGGTCACTCTGTCTCCCTGTCCCCATTCACTGGCGGTCACTCTGTCTCCCTGTCCCCGTTCACTGGCGGTCAGTCTGTCTCCCTGTCCCCAATTCACTGGCAGTCAGTCTGTCTCCCTGCCCCCATTCACTGGCGGTCACTCCGTCTCCCTGCCCCCATTCACTGGCGGTCACTCTGTCTCCCTGTCCCCATTCACTGGCGGTCAGTCTGTCTCCCTGCCCCCGTTCACTGGCAGTCAGTCTGTCTCCCTGCCCCCGTTCACTGGCAGTCAGTCTGTCTCCCTGCCCCCACTCACTGGCGGTCACTCTGTCTCCCTGTCCCCATTCACTGGCAGTCAGTCTGTCTCCCTGTGCCCGTTCACTGGCGGTCACTCTGTCTCCCTGTCCCCATTCACTGGCGGTCACTCTGTCTCCCTGTCCCCATTCACTGGCGGTCAGTCTGTCTCCCTGCCCCCGTTCACTGGCAGTCAGTCTGTCTCCCTGCCCCCACTCACTGGCGGTCACTCTGTCTCCCTGTCCCCATACACAGGCGGTCACTCTGTCTCCCTGTCCCCGTTCACTGGCAGTCAGTCTGTCTCCCTGTGCCCGTTCACTGGCGGTCAGTCTGTCTCCCTGTCCCCATTCACTGGCAGTCAGTCTGTCTCCCTGTGCCCGTTCACTGGCAGTCAGTCTGTCTCCCTGTCCCCGTTCACTGGCGGTCACTCTGTCTCCCTGTCCCCATTCACTGGCGGTCACTCTGTCTCCCTGTCCCCGATCACTGGCGGTCAGTCTGTCTCCCTGCCCCCGTTCACTGGCGGTCAGTCTGTCTCCCTGTCCCCAATTCACTGGCGGTCACTCTGTCTCCCTGTCCCCGTTCACTGGCGGTCAGTCTGTCTCCCTGTCCCCAATTCACTGGCGGTCAGTCTGTCTCCCTGCCCCCACTCACTGGCGGTCAGTCTGTCTCCCTGCCCCCGTTCACTGGCAGTCAGTCTGTCTCCCTGCCCCCGTTCACTGGCAGTCAGTCTGTCTCCCTGCCCCCACTCACTGGCGGTCACTCTGTCTCCCTGTCCCCATTCACTGGCAGTCAGTCTGTCTCCCTGTGCCCGTTCACTGACGGTCACTCTGTCTCCCTGTCCCCATTCACTGGCGGTCACTCTGTCTCCCTGTCCCCATTCACTGGCGGTCAGTCTGTCTCCCTGTCCCCGTTCACTGGCGGTCAGTCTGTCTCCCTGTCCCCAATTCACTGGCGGTCAGTCTGTCTCCCTGTCCCCAATTCACTGGCGGTCAGTCTGTCTCCCTGTCCCCATTCACAGGTGGTCACTCTGTCTCCCTGTCCCCGTTCACTGGCGGTCACTCTGTCTCCCTGCCCCATTCACTGGCGGTCAGTCTGTCTCCCTGTCCCCGTTCACTGGCGGTCAGTCTGTCTCCCTGTCCCCAATTCACTGGCGGTCAGTCTGTCTCCCTGTCCCCAATTCACTGGCCTTCAGTCTGTCTCCCTGTCCCCATTCACAGGCGGTCACTCTGTCTCCCTGTCCCCATTCAATGGCAGTCAGTCTGTCTCCCTGCCCCCGTTCACTGGCGGTCAGTCTGTCTCCCTGCCCCCACTCACTGGCGGTCACTCTGTCTCCCTGCCCCATTCACTGGTGGTCACTCCGTCTCCCTGCCCCCATTCACTGGCGGTCACTCTGTCTCCCTGCCCCCACTCACTGGCAGTCAGTCTGTCTCCCTGCCCCCACTCACTGGCGGTCACTCTGTCTCCCTGTCCCCGTTCACTGGCAGTCAGTCTGTCTCCCTGCCCCCACTCACTGGCAGTCACTCTGTCTCCCTGCCCCCGTTCACTGGCGGTCACTCTGTCTCCCTGTCCTCATTCACTGGCGGTCAGTCTGTCTCCCTGTCCCCATTCATTGGCGGTCAGTCTGTCTCCCTGTCCCCATTCACTGGCGGTCACTCTGTCTCCCTGCCCCCACTCACTGGCGGTCACTCTGTCTCCCTGTCCCCATTCACTGGCGGTCACTCTGTCTCCCTGCCCCCGTTCACTGGCAGTCAGTCTGTCTCCCTGCCCCCGTTCACTGGCGGTCAGTCTGTCTCCCTGCCCCCACTCACTGGCGGTCACTCTGTCTCCCTGTCCCCATTCACTGGCAGTCAGTCTGTCTCCCTGCCCCCACTCACTGGTGGTCACTCTGTCTCCCTGTCCCCATTCACTGGCGGTCACTCTGTCTCCCTGCCCCCACTCACTGGCGGTCACTCTGTCTCCCTGTCCCCATTCACTGGCGGTCACTCTGTCTCCCTGCCCCCGATCACTGGCGGTCAGTCTGTCTCCCTGCCCCCGTTCACTGGCGGTCAGTCTGTCTCCCTGTCCCCAATTCACTGGCGGTCACTCTGTCTCCCTGTCCCCGTTCACTGGCGGTCAGTCTGTCTCCCTGTCCCCAATTCACTGGCGGTCAGTCTGTCTCCCTGCCCCCACTCACTGGCGGTCAGTCTGTCTCCCTGCCCCCGTTCACTGGCAGTCAGTCTGTCTCCCTGCCCCCGTTCTCTGGCAGTCAGTCTGTCTCCCTGCCCCCACTCACTGGCGGTCACTCTGTCTCCCTGTCCCCATTCACTGGCAGTCAGTCTGTCTCCCTGTGCCCGTTCACTGGCGGTCACTCTGTCTCCCTGTCCCCATTCACTGGCGGTCACTCTGTCTCCCTGTCCCCATTCACTGGCGGTCAGTCTGTCTCCCTGTCCCCGTTCACTGGCGGTCAGTCTGTCTCCCTGTCCCCAATTCATTGGCGGTCAGTCTGTCTCCCTGTCCCCAATTCACTGGCGGTCAGTCAGTCTCCCTGTCACCATTCACAGGCGGTCACTCTGTCTCCCTGTCCCCGTTCACTGGCGGTCACTCTGTCTCCCTACCCCATTCACTGGCGGTCAGTCTGTCTCCCTGTCCCCGTTCACTGGCGGTCAGTCTGTCTCCCTGTCCCCAATTCACTGGCGGTCAGTCTGTCTCCCTGTCCCCAATTCACTGGCGGTCAGTCTGTCTCTCTGTCCCCATTCACAGGCGGTCACTCTGTCTCCCTGTCCCCATTCACTGGCGGTCAGTCTGTCTCCCTGTCCTCGTTCACTGGCAGTCAGTCTGTCTCCCTGTGCCCGTTCACTGGCGGTCAGTCTGTCTCCCTGTCCCCATTCACTGGCAGTCAGTCTGTCTCCCTGTGCCCGTTCACTGGCGGTCAGTCTGTCTCCCTGTCCCCGTTCACTGGTGGTCAGTCTGTCTCCCTGCCCCCACTCACTGGCGGTCACTCTGTCTCCCTGTCCCCATTCACTGGCAGTCAGTCTGTCTCCCTGCCCCCACTCACTGGCGGTCACTCTGTCTCCCTGTCCCCATTCACTGGCGGTCACTCTGTCTCCCTGCCCCCACTCACTGGCGGTCACTCTGTCTCCCTGTCCCCATTCACTGGCGGTCACTCTGTCTCCCTGTCCCCGATCACTGGCGGTCAGTCTGTCTCCCTGCCCCCGTTCACTGGCGGTCAGTCTGTCTCCCTGTCCCCTATTCACTGGCGGTCACTCTGTCTCCCTGTCCCCGTTCACTGGCGGTCAGTCTGTCTCCCTGTCCCCAATTCACTGGCGGTCAGTCTGTCTCCCTGCCCCCACTCACTGGCGGTCAGTCTGTCTCCCTGCCCCCGTTCACTGGCAGTCAGTCTGTCTCCCTGCCCCCGTTCACTGGCAGTCAGTCTGTCTCCCTGCCCCCACTCACTGGCGGTCACTCTGTCTCCCTGTCCCCATTCACTGGCAGTCAGTCTGTCTCCCTGTGCCCGTTCACTGGCGGTCACTCTGTCTCCCTGTCCCCATTCACTGGCGGTCAGTCTGTCTCCCTGTCCCCATTCACTGGCGGTCAGTCTGTCTCCCTGTCCCCATTCACTGGCGGTCAGTCTGTCTCCCTGTCCCCAATTCACTGGCGGTCAGTCTGTCTCCCTGTCCCCAATTCACTGGCGGTCAGTCTGTCTCCCTGTCCCCATTCACAGGCGGTCACTCTGTCTCCCTGTCCCCGTTCACTGGCGGTCACTCTGTCTCCCTGCCCCATTCACTGGCGGTCAGTCTGTCTCCCTGTCCCCGTTCACTGGCGGTCAGTCTGTCTCCCTGTCCCCAATTCACTGGCGGTCAGTCTGTCTCCCTGTCCCCAATTCACTGGCGGTCAGTCTGTCTCCCTGTCCCCAATTCACTGGCCTTCAGTCTGTCTCCCTGTCCCAATTCACAGGCGGTCACTCTGTCTCCCTGTCCCCATTCACTGGCAGTCAGTCTGTCTCCCTGCCCCCGTTCACTGGCGGTCAGTCTGTCTCCCTGCCCCCACTCACTGGCGGTCACTCTGTCTCCCTGCCCCATTCACTGGTGGTCACTCCGTCTCCCTGCCCCCATTCACTGGCGGTCACTCTGTCTCCCTGCCCCCACTCACTGGCAGTCAGTCTGTCTCCCTGCCCCCACTCACTGGCGGTCACTCTGTCTCCCTGTCCCCGTTCACTGGCGGTCAGTCTGTCTCCCTGCCCCCGTTCACTGGCAGTCAGTCTGTCTCCCTGCCCCCACTCACTGGCAGTCACTCTGTCTCCCTGCCCCCGTTCACTGGCGGTCACTCTGTCTCCCTGTCCCCATTCACTGGCGGTCAGTCTGTCTCCCTGTCCCCATTCATTGGCGGTCAGTCTGTCTCCCTGTCCCCATTCACTGGCGGTCACTCTGTCTCCCTGCCCCCACTCACTGGCGGTCACTCTGTCTCCCTGTCCCCATTCACTGGCGGTCACTCTGTCTCTCTGCCCCCGTTCACTGGCAGTCAGTCTGTCTCCCTGCCCCCGTTCACTGGCGGTCAGTCTGTCTTCCTGCCCCCACTCACTGGCGGTCACTCTGTCTCCCTGTCCCCATTCACTGGCAGTCAGTCTGTCTCCCTGCCCCCACTCACTGGTGGTCACTCTGTCTCCCTGTCCCCATTCACTGGCGGTCACTCTGTCTCCCTGCCCCCACTCACTGGCGGTCACTCTGTCTCCCTGTCCCCATTCACTGGCGGTCACTCTGTCTCCCTGCCCCCGATCACTGGCGGTCAGTCTGTCTCCCTGCCCCCGTTCACTGGCGGTCAGTCTGTCTCCCTGTCCCCAATTCACTGGCGGTCACTCTGTCTCCCTGTCCCCGTTCACTGGCGGTCAGTCTGTATCCCTGTCCCCAATTCACTGGCGGTCAGTCTGTCTCCCTGTGCCCGTTCACTGGCGGTCACTCTGTCTCCCTGTCCCCATTCACTGGCGGTCACTCTGTCTCCCTGTCCCCATTAACTGGCGGTCAGTCTGTCTCCCTGTCCCCGTTCACTGGCGGTCAGTCTGTCTCCCTGTCCCCAATTCACTGGCGGTCAGTCTGTCTCCCTGTCCCCAATTCACTGGCGGTCAGTCAGTCTCCCTGTCCCCATTCACAGGCGGTCACTCTGTCTCCCTGTCCCCGTTCACTGGCGGTCACTCTGTCTCCCTGCCCCATTCACTGGCGGTCAGTCTGTCTCCCTGTCCCCGTTCACTGGCGGTCAGTCTGTCTCCCTGTCCCCAATTCACTGGCGGTCAGTCTGTCTCCCTGTCCCCAATTCACTGGCGGTCAGTCTGTCTCCCTGTCCCCATTCACAGGCGGTCACTCTGTCTCCCTGTCCCCATTCACTGGCGGTCAGTCTGTCTCCCTGCCCCCGTTCACTGGCGGTCAGTCTGTCTCCCTGCCCCCGTTCACTGGCGGTCTGTCTGTCTCCCTGCCCCCGTTCACTGGCAGTCACTCTGTCTCCCTGTCCCCGTTCACTGGCGGTCACTCTGTCTCCCTGTCCCCGTTCGCTGGCGGTCACTCTGTCTCCCTGTCCCCGTTCACTGGCGGTCAGTCTGTCTCCCTGCCCCCGTTCACTGGCAGTCAGTCTGTCTCCCTGCCCCCGTTCACTGGCAGTCAGTCTGTCTCCCTGCCCCCGTTCACTGGCAGTCATTCTGTCTCCCTGCCCCCGTTCACTGGCGGTCAGTCTGTCTCCCTGTCCCCATTCACTGGCGGTCACTCTATCTCCCTGCCCCCGATCACTGGCGGTCAGTCTGTCTCCCTGCCCCCTTTCGCTGGCGGTCACTCTGTCTCCCTGTCCCCGTTCACTGGCGGTCAGTCTGTCTCCCTGTCCCCGTTCACTGGCGGTCAGTCTGTCTCCCTGTCCCCGTTCACTGGCGGTCAGTCTGTCTCCCTGTCCCCGTTCACTGGCGGTCAGTCTGTCTCCCTGCCCCCGTTCACTGGCGGTCACTCTGTCTCCCTGTCCCCGTTCACTGGCGGTCAGTCTGTCTCCCTGACCCAATTCACTGGCGGTCACTCTGTCTCCCTGTCCCCGTTCACTGGCGGTCAGTCTGTCTCCCTGTCCCCAATTCACTGGCCTTCAGTCTGTCTCCCTGTCCCCATTCACAGGCGGTCACTCTGTCTCCCTGTCCCCATTCAATGGCAGTCAGTCTGTCTCCCTGCCCCCGTTCACTGGCGGTCAGTCTGTCTCCCTGCCCCCACTCACTGGCGGTCACTCTGTCTCCCTGCCCCATTCACTGGTGGTCACTCCGTCTCCCTGCCCCCATTCACTGGCGGTCACTCTGTCTCCCTGCCCCCACTCACTGGCAGTCAGTCTGTCTCCCTGCCCCCACTCACTGGCGGTCACTCTGTCTCCCTGTCCCCGTTCACTGGCAGTCAGTCTGTCTCCCTGCCCCCACTCACTGGCAGTCACTCTGTCTCCCTGCCCCCGTTCACTGGCGGTCACTCTGTCTCCCTGTCCTCATTCACTGGCGGTCAGTCTGTCTCCCTGTCCCCATTCATTGGCGGTCAGTCTGTCTCCCTGTCCCCATTCACTGGCGGTCACTCTGTCTCCCTGCCCCCACTCACTGGCGGTCACTCTGTCTCCCTGTCCCCATTCACTGGCGGTCACTCTGTCTCCCTGCCCCCGTTCACTGGCAGTCAGTCTGTCTCCCTGCCCCCGTTCACTGGCGGTCAGTCTGTCTCCCTGCCCCCACTCACTGGCGGTCACTCTGTCTCCCTGTCCCCATTCACTGGCAGTCAGTCTGTCTCCCTGCCCCCACTCACTGGTGGTCACTCTGTCTCCCTGTCCCCATTCACTGGCGGTCACTCTGTCTCCCTGCCCCCACTCACTGGCGGTCACTCTGTCTCCCTGTCCCCATTCACTGGCGGTCACTCTGTCTCCCTGCCCCCGATCACTGGCGGTCAGTCTGTCTCCCTGCCCCCGTTCACTGGCGGTCAGTCTGTCTCCCTGTCCCCAATTCACTGGCGGTCACTCTGTCTCCCTGTCCCCGTTCACTGGCGGTCAGTCTGTCTCCCTGTCCCCAATTCACTGGCGGTCAGTCTGTCTCCCTGCCCCCACTCACTGGCGGTCAGTCTGTCTCCCTGCCCCCATTCACTGGCAGTCAGTCTGTCTCCCTGCCCCCGTTCTCTGGCAGTCAGTCTGTCTCCCTGCCCCCACTCACTGGCGGTCACTCTGTCTCCCTGTCCCCATTCACTGGCAGTCAGTCTGTCTCCCTGTGCCCGTTCACTGGCGGTCACTCTGTCTCCCTGTCCCCATTCACTGGCGGTCACTCTGTCTCCCTGTCCCCATTCACTGGCGGTCAGTCTGTCTCCCTGTCCCCGTTCACTGGCGGTCAGTCTGTCTCCCTGTCCCCAATTCATTGGCGGTCAGTCTGTCTCCCTGTCCCCAATTCACTGGCGGTCAGTCAGTCTCCCTGTCACCATTCACAGGCGGTCACTCTGTCTCCCTGTCCCCGTTCACTGGCGGTCACTCTGTCTCCCTACCCCATTCACTGGCGGTCAGTCTGTCTCCCTGTCCCCGTTCACTGGCGGTCAGTCTGTCTCCCTGTCCCCAATTCACTGGCGGTCAGTCTGTCTCCCTGTCCCCAATTCACTGGCGGTCAGTCTGTCTCTCTGTCCCCATTCACAGGCGGTCACTCTGTCTCCCTGTCCCCATTCACTGGCGGTCAGTCTGTCTCCCTGTCCTCGTTCACTGGCAGTCAGTCTGTCTCCCTGTGCCCGTTCACTGGCGGTCAGTCTGTCTCCCTGTCCCCATTCACTGGCAGTCAGTCTGTCTCCCTGTGCCCGTTCACTGGCGGTCAGTCTGTCTCCCTGTCCCCGTTCACTGGTGGTCAGTCTGTCTCCCTGCCCCCACTCACTGGCGGTCACTCTGTCTCCCTGTCCCCATTCACTGGCAGTCAGTCTGTCTCCCTGCCCCCACTCACTGGCGGTCACTCTGTCTCCCTGTCCCCATTCACTGGCGGTCACTCTGTCTCCCTGCCCCCACTCACTGGCGGTCACTCTGTCTCCCTGTCCCCATTCACTGGCGGTCACTCTGTCTCCCTGTCCCCGATCACTGGCGGTCAGTCTGTCTCCCTGCCCCCGTTCACTGGCGGTCAGTCTGTCTCCCTGTCCCCTATTCACTGGCGGTCACTCTGTCTCCCTGTCCCCGTTCACTGGCGGTCAGTCTGTCTCCCTGTCCCCAATTCACTGGCGGTCAGTCTGTCTCCCTGCCCCCACTCACTGGCGGTCAGTCTGTCTCCCTGCCCCCGTTCACTGGCAGTCAGTCTGTCTCCCTGCCCCCGTTCACTGGCAGTCAGTCTGTCTCCCTGCCCCCACTCACTGGCGGTCACTCTGTCTCCCTGTCCCCATTCACTGGCAGTCAGTCTGTCTCCCTGTGCCCGTTCACTGGCGGTCACTCTGTCTCCCTGTCCCCATTCACTGGCGGTCAGTCTGTCTCCCTGTCCCCATTCACTGGCGGTCAGTCTGTCTCCCTGTCCCCATTCACTGGCGGTCAGTCTGTCTCCCTGTCCCCAATTCACTGGCGGTCAGTCTGTCTCCCTGTCCCCAATTCACTGGCGGTCAGTCTGTCTCCCTGTCCCCATTCACAGGCGGTCACTCTGTCTCCCAGTCCCCGTTCACTGGCGGTCACTCTGTCTCCCTGCCCCATTCACTGGCGGTCAGTCTGTCTCCCTGTCCCCGTTCACTGGCGGTCAGTCTGTCTCCCTGTCCCCAATTCACTGGCGGTCAGTCTGTCTCCCTGTCCCCAATTCACTGGCGGTCAGTCTGTCTCCCTGTCCCCAATTCACTGGCCTTCAGTCTGTCTCCCTGTCCCAATTCACAGGCGGTCACTCTGTCTCCCTGTCCCCATTCACTGGCAGTCAGTCTGTCTCCCTGCCCCCGTTCACTGGCGGTCAGTCTGTCTCCCTGCCCCCACTCACTGGCGGTCACTCTGTCTCCCTGCCCCATTCACTGGTGGTCACTCCGTCTCCCTGCCCCCATTCACTGGCGGTCACTCTGTCTCCCTGCCCCCACTCACTGGCAGTCAGTCTGTCTCCCTGCCCCCACTCACTGGCGGTCACTCTGTCTCCCTGTCCCCGTTCACTGGCAGTCATTCTGTCTCCCTGCCCCCACTCACTGGCAGTCACTCTGTCTCCCTGCCCCCGTTCACTGGCGGTCACTCTGTCTCCCTGTCCCCATTCACTGGCGGTCAGTCTGTCTCCCTGTCCCCATTCATTGGCGGTCAGTCTGTCTCCCTGTCCCCATTCACTGGCGGTCACTCTGTCTCCCTGCCCCCACTCACTGGCGGTCACTCTGTCTCCCTGTCCCCATTCACTGGCGGTCACTCTGTCTCTCTGCCCCCGTTCACTGGCAGTCAGTCTGTCTCCCTGCCCCCGTTCACTGGCGGTCAGTCTGTCTTCCTGCCCCCACTCACTGGCGGTCACTCTGTCTCCCTGTCCCCATTCACTGGCAGTCAGTCTGTCTCCCTGCCCCCACTCACTGGTGGTCACTCTGTCTCCCTGTCCCCATTCACTGGCGGTCACTCTGTCTCCCTGCCCCCACTCACTGGCGGTCACTCTGTCTCCCTGTCCCCATTCACTGGCGGTCACTCTGTCTCCCTGCCCCCGATCACTGGCGGTCAGTCTGTCTCCCTGCCCCCGTTCACTGGCGGTCAGTCTGTCTCCCTGTCCCCAATTCACTGGCGGTCACTCTGTCTCCCTGTCCCCGTTCACTGGCGGTCAGTCTGTCTCCCTGTCCCCAATTCACTGGCGGTCAGTCTGTCTCCCTGTGCCCGTTCACTGGCGGTCACTCTGTCTCCCTGTCCCCATTCACTGGCGGTCACTCTGTCTCCCTGTCCCCATTAACTGGCGGTCAGTCTGTCTCCCTGTCCCCGTTCACTGGCGGTCAGTCTGTCTCCCTGTCCCCAATTCACTGGCGGTCAGTCTGTCTCCCTGTCCCCAATTCACTGGCGGTCAGTCAGTCTCCCTGTCCCCATTCACAGGCGGTCACTCTGTCTCCCTGTCCCCGTTCACTGGCGGTCACTCTGTCTCCCTGCCCCATTCACTGGCGGTCAGTCTGTCTCCCTGTCCCCGTTCACTGGCGGTCAGTCTGTCTCCCTGTCCCCAATTCACTGGCGGTCAGTCTGTCTCCCTGTCCCCAATTCACTGGCGGTCAGTCTGTCTCCCTGTCCCCATTCACAGGCGGTCACTCTGTCTCCCTGTCCCCATTCACTGGCGGTCAGTCTGTCTCCCTGCCCCCGTTCACTGGCGGTCAGTCTGTCTCCCTGCCCCCGTTCACTGGCGGTCTGTCTGTCTCCCTGCCCCCGTTCACTGGCAGTCACTCTGTCTCCCTGTCCCCGTTCACTGGCGGTCACTCTGTCTCCCTGTCCCCGTTCGCTGGCGGTCACTCTGTCTCCCTGTCCCCGTTCACTGGCGGTCAGTCTGTCTCCCTGCCCCCGTTCACTGGCAGTCAGTCTGTCTCCCTGCCCCCGTTCACTGGCAGTCAGTCTGTCTCCCTGCCCCCGTTCACTGGCAGTCATTCTGTCTCCCTGCCCCCGTTCACTGGCGGTCAGTCTGTCTCCCTGTCCCCATTCACTGGCGGTCACTCTATCTCCCTGCCCCCGATCACTGGCGGTCAGTCTGTCTCCCTGCCCCCTTTCGCTGGCGGTCACTCTGTCTCCCTGTCCCCGTTCACTGGCGGTCAGTCTGTCTCCCTGTCCCCGTTCACTGGCGGTCAGTCTGTCTCCCTGTCCCCGTTCACTGGCGGTCAGTCTGTCTCCCTGTCCCCGTTCACTGGCGGTCAGTCTGTCTCCCTGCCCCCGTTCACTGGCGGTCACTCTGTCTCCCTGTCCCCGTTCACTGGCGGTCAGTCTGTCTCCCTGACCAATTCACTGGCGGTCACTCTGTCTCCCTGTCCCCGTTCACTGGCGGTCAGTCTGTCTCCCTGTCCCCAATTCACTGGCCTTCAGTCTGTCTCCCTGTCCCCATTCACAGGCGGTCACTCTGTCTCCCTGTCCCCATTCACTGGCAGTCAGTCTGTCTCCCTGCCCCCGTTCACTGGCGGTCAGTCTGTCTCCCTGCCCCCACTCACTGGCGGTCACTCTGTCTCCCTGCCCCATTCACTGGTGTTCACTCCGTCTCCCTGCCCCCATTCACTGGCGGTCACTCTGTCTCCCTGCCCCCACTCACTGGCAGTCAGTCTGTCTCCCTGCCCCCACTCACTGGCGGTCACTCTGTCTCCCTGTCCCCGTTCACTGGCAGTCAGTCTGTCTCCCTGCCCCCACTCACTGGCAGTCACTCTGTCTCCCTGCCCCCGTTCACTGGCGGTCACTCTGTCTCCCTGTCCCCATTCACTGGCGGTCAGTCTGTCTCCCTGTCCCCATTCATTGGCGGTCAGTATGTCTCCCTGTCCCCATTCACTGGCGGTCACTCTGTCTCCCTGCCCCCACTCACTGGCGGTCACTCTGTCTCCCTGTCCCCATTCACTGGCGGTCACTCTGTCTCCCTGCCCCCGTTCACTGGCAGTCAGTCTGTCTCCCTGCCCCCGTTCACTGGCGGTCAGTCTGTCTCCCTGCCCCCACTCACTGGCGGTCACTCTGTCTCCCTGTCCCCATTCACTGGCAGTCAGTCTGTCTCCCTGCCCCCACTCACTGGTGGTCACTCTGTCTCCCTGTCCCCATTCACTGGCGGTCACTCTGTCTCCCTGCCCCCACTCACTGGCGGTCACTCTGTCTCCCTGTCCCCATTCACTGGCGGTCACTCTGTCTCCCTGCCCCCGATCACTGGCGGTCAGTCTGTCTCTCTTCCCCCGTTCACTGGCGGTCAGTCTGTCTCCCTGTCCCCAATTCACTGGCGGTCACTCTGTCTCCCTGTCCCCGTTCACTGGCGGTCAGTCTGTCTCCCTGTCCCCAATTCACTGGCGGTCAGTCTGTCTCCCTGCCCCCACTCACTGGCGGTCAGTCTGTCTCCCTGCCCCCGTTCACTGGCAGTCAGTCTGTCTCCCTGCCCCCGTTCACTGGCAGTCAGTCTGTCTCCCTGCCCACACTCACTGGCGGTAACTCTGTCTCCCTGTCCCCATTCACTGGCAGTCAGTCTGTCTCCCTGTGCCCGTTCACTGGCGGTCACCCTGTCTCCCTGTCCCCATTCACTGGCGGTCACTCTGTCTCCCTGTCCCCATTCACTGGCGGTCAGTCTGTCTCCCTGTCCCCGTTCACTGGCGGTCAGTCTGTCTCCCTGTCCCCAATTCACTGACGGTCAGTCTGTCTCCCTGTCCCCAATTCACTGGCGGTCAGTCAGTCTCCCTGTCCCCATTCACAGGCGGTCACTCTGTCTCCCTGTCCCCGTTCACTGGCGGTCACTCTGTCTCCCTGCCCCATTCACTGGCGGTCACTCTGTCTCCCTGTCCCCGTTCACTGGCGGTCACTCTGTCTCCCTGCCCCATTCACTGGCGGTCAGTCTGTCTCCCTGTCCCCATTCACTGGCGGTCACTCTATCTCCCTGCCCCCGATCACTGGCGGTCAGTCTGTCTCCCTGCCCCCTTTCGCTGGCGGTCACTCTGTCTCCCTGTCCCCGTTCACTGGCGGTCAGTCTGTCTCCCTGTCCCCGTTCACTGGCGGTCAGTCTGTCTCCCTGTCCCCGTTCACTGGCGGTCAGTCTGTCTCCCTGTCCCCGTTCACTGGCGGTCAGTCTGTCTCCCTGCCCCCGTTCACTGGCGGTCACTCTGTCTCCCTGTCCCCGTTCACTGGCGGTCAGTCTGTCTCCCTGACCCAATTCACTGGCGGTCACTCTGTCTCCCTGTCCCCGTTCACTGGCGGTCAGTCTGTCTCCCTGTCCCCAATTCACTGGCCTTCAGTCTGTCTCCCTGTCCCCATTCACAGGCGGTCACTCTGTCTCCCTGTCCCCATTCACTGGCAGTCAGTCTGTCTCCCTGCCCCCGTTCACTGGCGGTCAGTCTGTCTCCCTGCCCCCACTCACTGGCGGTCACTCTGTCTCCCTGCCCCATTCACTGGTGTTCACTCCGTCTCCCTGCCCCCATTCACTGGCGGTCACTCTGTCTCCCTGCCCCCACTCACTGGCAGTCAGTCTGTCTCCCTGCCCCCACTCACTGGCGGTCACTCTGTCTCCCTGTCCCCGTTCACTGGCAGTCAGTCTGTCTCCCTGCCCCCACTCACTGGCAGTCACTCTGTCTCCCTGCCCCCGTTCACTGGCGGTCACTCTGTCTCCCTGTCCCCATTCACTGGCGGTCAGTCTGTCTCCCTGTCCCCATTCATTGGCGGTCAGTATGTCTCCCTGTCCCCATTCACTGGCGGTCACTCTGTCTCCCTGCCCCCACTCACTGGCGGTCACTCTGTCTCCCTGTCCCCATTCACTGGCGGTCACTCTGTCTCCCTGCCCCCGTTCACTGGCAGTCAGTCTGTCTCCCTGCCCCCGTTCACTGGCGGTCAGTCTGTCTCCCTGCCCCCACTCACTGGCGGTCACTCTGTCTCCCTGTCCCCATTCACTGGCAGTCAGTCTGTCTCCCTGCCCCCACTCACTGGTGGTCACTCTGTCTCCCTGTCCCCATTCACTGGCGGTCACTCTGTCTCCCTGCCCCCACTCACTGGCGGTCACTCTGTCTCCCTGTCCCCATTCACTGGCGGTCACTCTGTCTCCCTGCCCCCGATCACTGGCGGTCAGTCTGTCTCCCTGCCCCCGTTCACTGGCGGTCAGTCTGTCTCCCTGTCCCCAATTCACTGGCGGTCACTCTGTCTCCCTGTCCCCGTTCACTGGCGGTCAGTCTGTCTCCCTGTCCCCAATTCACTGGCGGTCAGTCTGTCTCCCTGCCCCCACTCACTGGCGGTCAGTCTGTCTCCCTGCCCCCGTTCACTGGCAGTCAGTCTGTCTCCCTGCCCCCGTTCACTGGCAGTCAGTCTGTCTCCCTGCCCCCACTCACTGGCGGTAACTCTGTCTCCCTGTCCCCATTCACTGGCAGTCAGTCTGTCTCCCTGTGCCCGTTCACTGGCGGTCACTCTGTCTCCCTGTCCCCATTCACTGGCGGTCACTCTGTCTCCCTGTCCCCATTCACTGGCGGTCAGTCTGTCTCCCTGTCCCCGTTCACTGGCGGTCAGTCTGTCTCCCTGTCCCCAATTCACTGACGGTCAGTCTGTCTCCCTGTCCCCAATTCACTGGCGGTCAGTCAGTCTCCCTGTCCCCATTCACAGGCGGTCACTCTGTCTCCCTGTCCCCGTTCACTGGCGGTCACTCTGTCTCCCTGCCCCATTCACTGGCGGTCACTCTGTCTCCCTGGCCCCGTTCACTGGCGGTCACTCTGTCTCCCTGCCCCATTCACTGGCGGTCAGTCTGTCTCCCTGTCCCCGTTCACTGGCGGTCAGTCTGTCTCCCTGTCCCCAATTCACTGGCGGTCAGTCTGTCTCCCTGTCCCCATTTCACTGGCGGTCAGTCTGTCTCTCTGTCCCCATTCACAGGCGGTCACTCTGTCCCCCTGTCCCCATTCACTGGCGGTCAGTCTGTCTCCCTGTCCTCGTTCACTGGCAGTCAGTCTGTCTCCCTGTGCCCGTTCAATGGCGGTCAGTCTGTCTCCCTGTCCCCATTCACTGGCAGTCAGTCTGTCTCCCTGTGCCCGTTCACTGGCGGTCAGTCTGTCTCCCTGTCCTCGTTCACTGGCAGTCAGTCTGTCTCCCTGTGCCCGTTCACTGGCGGTCAGTCTGTCTCCCTGTCCCCATTCACTGGCAGTCAGTCTGTCTCCCTGTGCCCGTTCACTGGCGGTCACTCTGTCTCCCTGTCCCCGTTCACTGGCGGTCAGTCTGTCTCCCTGACCCAATTCACTGGCGGTCACTCTGTCTCCCTGTCCCCGTTCACTGGCGGTCAGTCTGTCTCCCTGTCCCCAATTCACTGGCCTTCAGTCTGTCTCCCTGTCCCCATTCACAGGCGGTCACTCTGTCTCCCTGTCCCCATTCACTGGCAGTCAGTCTGTCTCCCTGCCCCCGTTCACTGGCGGTCAGTCTGTCTCCCTGCCCCCACTCACTGGCGGTCACTCTGTCTCCCTGCCCCATTCACTGGTGTTCACTCCGTCTCCCTGCCCCCATTCACTGGCGGTCACTCTGTCTCCCTGCCCCCACTCACTGGCAGTCAGTCTGTCTCCCTGCCCCCACTCACTGGCGGTCACTCTGTCTCCCTGTCCCCGTTCACTGGCAGTCAGTCTGTCTCCCTGCCCCCACTCACTGGCAGTCACTCTGTCTCCCTGCCCCCGTTCACTGGCGGTCACTCTGTCTCCCTGTCCCCATTCACTGGCGGTCAGTCTGTCTCCCTGTCCCCATTCATTGGCGGTCAGTATGTCTCCCTGTCCCCATTCACTGGCGGTCACTCTGTCTCCCTGCCCCCACTCACTGGCGGTCACTCTGTCTCCCTGTCCCCATTCACTGGCGGTCACTCTGTCTCCCTGCCCCCGTTCACTGGCAGTCAGTCTGTCTCCCTGCCCCCGTTCACTGGCGGTCAGTCTGTCTCCCTGCCCCCACTCACTGGCGGTCACTCTGTCTCCCTGTCCCCATTCACTGGCAGTCAGTCTGTCTCCCTGCCCCCACTCACTGGTGGTCACTCTGTCTCCCTGTCCCCATTCACTGGCGGTCACTCTGTCTCCCTGCCCCCACTCACTGGCGGTCACTCTGTCTCACTGTCCCCATTCACTGGCGGTCACTCTGTCTCCCTGCCCCCGATCACTGGCGGTCAGTCTGTCTCCCTGCCCCCGTTCACTGGCGGTCAGTCTGTCTCCCTGTCCCCAATTCACTGGCGGTCACTCTGTCTCCCTGTCCCCGTTCACTGGCGGTCAGTCTGTCTCCCTGTCCCCAATTCACTGGCGGTCAGTCTGTCTCCCTGCCCCCGTTCACTGGCAGTCAGTCTGTCTCCCTGCCCCCGTTCACTGGCAGTCAGTCTGTCTCCCTGCCCCCACTCACTGGCGGTAACTCTGTCTCCCTGTCCCCATTCACTGGCAGTCAGTCTGTCTCCCTGTGCCCGTTCACTGGTGGTCACTCTGTCTCCCTGTCCCCATTCACTGGCGGTCACTCTGTCTCCCTGTCCCCATTCACTGGCGGTCAGTCTGTCTCCCTGTCCCCGTTCACTGGCGGTCAGTCTGTCTCCCTGTCCCCAATTCACTGACGGTCAGTCTGTCTCCCTGTCCCCAATTCACTGGCGGTCAGTCAGTCTCCCTGTCCCCATTCACAGGCGGTCACTCTGTCTCCCTGTCCCCGTTCACTGGCGGTCACTCTGTCTCCCTGCCCCATTCACTGGCGGTCACTCTGTCTCCCTGTCCCCGTTCACTGGCGGTCACTCTGTCTCCCTGCCCCATTCACTGGCGGTCAGTCTGTCTCCCTGTCCCCGTTCACTGGCGGTCAGTCTGTCTCCCTGTCCCCAATTCACTGGCGGTCAGTCTGTCTCCCTGTCCCCAATTCACTGGCGGTCAGTCTGTCTCTCTGTCCCCATTCACAGGCGGTCACTCTGTCTCCCTGTCCCCATTCACTGGCGGTCAGTCTGTCTCCCTGTCCTCGTTCACTGGCAGTCAGTCTGTCTCCCTGTGCCCGTTCACTGGCGGTCAGTCTGTCTCCCTGTCCCCATTCACTGGCAGTCAGTCTGTCTCCCTGTGCCCGTTCACTGGCGGTCAGTCTGTCTCCCTGTCCCCGTTCACTGGTGGTCAGTCTGTCTCCCTGCCCCCACTCACTGGCGGTCACTCTGTCTCCCTGTCCCCATTCACTGGCAGTCAGTCTGTCTCCCTGCCCCCACTCACTGGCGGTCACTCTGTCTCCCTGTCCCCATTCACTGGCGGTCACTCTGTCTCCCTGCCCCCACTCACTGGCGGTCACTCTGTCTCCCTGTCCCCATTCACTGGCGGTCACTCTGTCTCCCTGTCCCCGATCACTGGCGGTCAGTCTGTCTCCCTGCCCCCGTTCACTGGCGGTCAGTCTGTCTCCCTGTCCCCCATTAACTGGCGGTCAGTCTGTCTCCCTGTCCCCGTTCACTGGCGGTCAGTCTGTCTCCCTGTCCCCAATTCACTGGCGGTCAGTCTGTCTCCCTGTCCCCAATTCACTGGCGGTCAGTCAGTCTCCCTGTCCCCATTCACAGGCGGTCACTCTGTCTCCCTGTCCCCGTTCACTGGCGGTCACTCTGTCTCCCTGCCCCATTCACTGGCGGTCAGTCTGTCTCCCTGTCCCCGTTCACTGGCGGTCAGTCTGTCTCCCTGTCCCCAATTCACTGGCGGTCAGTCTGTCTCCCTGTCCCCATTCACTGGCGGTCAGTCTGTCTCCCTGTCCCCATTCACAGGCGGTCACTCTGTCTCCCTGTCCCCATTCACTGGCGGTCAGTCTGTCTCCCTGCCCCCGTTCACTGGCGGTCAGTCTGTCTCCCTGCCCCCGTTCACTGGCGGTCAGTCTGTCTCCCTGCCCCCGTTCACTGGCGGTCAGTCTGTCTCCCTGCCCCCGTTCACTGGCAGTCACTCTGTCTCCCTGTCCCCGTTCACTGGCGGTCACTCTGTCTCCCTGTCCCCGTTCGCTGGCGGTCACTCTGTCTCCCTGTCCCCGTTCACTGGCGGTCAGTCTGTCTCCCTGCCCCCGTTCACTGGCAGTCAGTCTGTCTCCCTGCCCCCGTTCACTGGCAGTCAGTCTGTCTCCCTGCCCCCGTTCACTGGCAGTCAGTCTGTCTCCCTGCCCCCGTTCACTGGCGGTCAGTCTGTCTCCCTGTCCCCATTCACTGGCGGTCACTCTATCTCCCTGCCCCCGATCACTGACGGTCAGTCTGTCTCCCTGCCCCCGTTCGCTGGCGGTCACTCTGTCTCCCTGTCCCTGTTCACTGGCGGTCAGTCTGTCTCCCTGTCCCCGTTCACTGGCGGTCAGTCTGTCTCCCTGTCCCCGTTCACTGGCGGTCAGTCTGTCTCCCTGTCCCCGTTCACTGGCGGTCAGTCTGTCTCCCTGTCCCCGTTCACTGGCGGTCAGTCTGTCTCCCTGCCACCGTTCACTGGCGGTCACTCTGTCTCCCTGTCCCCGTTCACTGGCGGTCATTCTGTCTCCCTGACCCAATTCACTGGCGGTCACTCTGTCTCCCTGTCCCCGTTCACTGGCGGTCAGTCTGTCTCCCTGTCCCCAATTCACTGGCCTTCAGTCTGTCTCCCTGTCCCCATTCACAGGCGGTCACTCTGTCTCCCTGTCCCCATTCACTGGCAGTCAGTCTGTCTCCCTGCCCCCGTTCACTGGCGGTCAGTCTGTCTCCCTGCCCCCACTCACTGGCGGTCACTCTGTCTCCCTGCCCCATTCACTGGTGGTCACTCCGTCTCCCTGCCCCCATTCACTGGCGGTCACTCTGTCTCCCTGCCCCCACTCACTGGCAGTCAGTCTGTCTCCCTGCCCCCACTCACTGGCGGTCACTCTGTCTCCCTGTCCCCGTTCACTGGCAGTCAGTCTGTCTCCCTGCCCCCACTCACTGGCAGTCACTCTGTCTCCCTGCCCCCGTTCACTGGCGGTCACTCTGTCTCCCTGTCCCCATTCACTGGCGGTCAGTCTGTCTCCCTGTCCCCATTCATTGGCGGTCAGTCTGTCTCCCTGTCCCCATTCACTGGCGGTCACTCTGTCTCCCTGCCCCCACTCACTGGCGGTCACTCTGTCTCCCTGTCCCCATTCACTGGCGGTCACTCTGTCTCCCTTCCCCGTTCACTGGCAGTCAGTCTGTCTCCCTGCCCCCGTTCACTGGCGGTCAGTCTGTCTCCCTGCCCCCACTCACTGGCGGTCACTCTGTCTCCCTGTCCCCATTCACTGGCAGTCAGTCTGTCTCCCTGCCCCCACTCACTGGTGGTCACTCTGTCTCCCTGTCCCCATTCACTGGCGGTCACTCTGTCTCCCTGCCCCCACTCACTGGCGGTCACTCTGTCTCCCTGTCCCCATTCACTGGCGGTCACTCTGTCTCCCTGCCCCCGATCACTGGCGGTCAGTCTGTCTCCCTGCCCCCGTTCACTGGCGGTCAGTCTGTCTCCCTGTCCCCAATTCACTGGCGGTCACTCTGTCTCCCTGTCCCCGTTCACTGGCGGTCAGTCTGTCTCCCTGTCCGCAATTCACTGGCGGTCAGTCTGTCTCCCTGTCCCCACTCACTGGCGGTCACGTCTGTCTCCCTGTCCCCATTCACTGGCAGTCAGTCTGTCTCCCTGTGCCCGTTCACTGGCGGTCACTCTGTCTCCCTGTCCCCATTCACTGGCGGTCACTCTGTCTCCCTGTCCCCATTCACTGGCGGTCAGTCTGTCTCCCTGTCCCCATTCATTGGCGGTCAGTCTGTCTCCCTGTCCCCATTCACTGGCGGTCACTCTGTCTCCCTGCCCCCACTCACTGGCGGTCACTCTGTCTCCCTGTCCCCATTCACTGGCGGTCACTCTGTCACCCTGTCCCCATTCACTGGCGGTAAGTCTGTCTCCCTGTCCCCGTTCACTGGCAGGTCAGTCTGTCTCCCTGTCCCCAATTCACTGGCGGTCAGTCTGTCTCCCTGTCCCCAATTCACTGGCGGTCAGTCAGTCTCCCTGTCCCCATTCACAGGCGGTCACTCTGTCTCCCTGTCCCCGTTCACTGGCGGTCACTCTGTCTCCCTGCCCCATTCACTGGCGGTCAGTCTGTCTCCCTGTCCCCGTTCACTGGCGGTCAGTCTGTCTCCCTGTCCCCAATTCACTGGTGCTCAGTCTGTCTCCCTGTCCCCAATTCACTGGCGGTCAGTCTGTCTCTCTGTCCCCATTCACAGGCGGTCACTCTGTCTCCCTGTCCCCATTCACTGGCGGTCAGTCTGTCTCCCTGTCCTCGTTCACTGGCAGTCAGTCTGTCTCCCTGTGCCCGTTCACTGGCGGTCAGTCTGTCTCCCTGTCCCCATTCACTGGCAGTCAGTCTGTCTCCCTGTGCCCGTTCACTGGCGGTCACTCTGTCTCCCTGTCCCCATTCACTGGCGGTCACTCTGTCTCCCTGCCCCCACTCACTGGCGGTCACTCTGTCTCCCTGTCCCCCATTCACTGGCGGTCACTCTGTCTCCCTGTCCCCGATCACTGGCGGTCAGTCTGTCTCCCTGCCCCCGTTCACTGGCGGTCAGTCTGTCTCCCTGTCCCCAATTCACTGGCGGTCACTCTGTCTCCCTGTCCCCGTTCACTGGCGGTCAGTCTGTCTCCCTGTCCCCAATTCACTGGCGGTCAGTCTGTCTCCCAGCCCCCACTCACTGGCGGTCAGTCTGTCTCCCTGCCCCGTTTCACTGGCAGTCAGTCTGTCTCCCTGCCCCCGTTCACTGGCGGTCACTCTGTCTCCCTGCCCCATTCACTGGTGGTCACTCCGTCTCCCTGCCCCCATTCACTGGCGGTCACTCTGTCTCCCTGCCCCCACTCACTGGCGGTCAGTCTGTCTCCCTGCCCCCATTCACTGGCGGTCACTCTGTCTCCCTGTCCCCGTTCACTGGTGGTCAGTCTGTCTCCCTGCCCCCCATTCACTGGCGGTCAGTCTGTCTCCCTGCCCCCGTTCACTGGCAGTCAGTCTGTCTCCCTGCCCCCGTTCTCTGGCAGTCAGTCTGTCTCCCTGCCCCCACTCACTGGCGGTCACTCTGTCTCCCTGTCCCCATTCACTGGCAGTCAGTCTGTCTCCCTGTGCCCGTTCACTGGCGGTCACTCTGTCTCCCTGTCCCCATTCACTGGCGGTCAGTCTGTCTCCCTGTCCCCGTTCACTGGCGGTCAGTCTGTCTCCCTGTCCCCATTCACTGGCGGTCAGTCTGTCTCCCTGTCCCCAATTCACTGGCGGTCACTCTGTCTCCCTGTCCCCATTCACTGGCGGTCACTCTGTCTCCCTGTCCCCATTCACTGGCGGTCACTCTGTCTCCCTGTCCCCATTCACTGGTGGTCAGTCTGTCTCCCTGTCCCCGTTCACTGGCAGTCAGTCTGTCTCCCTGTCCCCAATTCACTGGCGGTCAGTCTGTCTCCATGTCCCCAATTCACTGGCGGTCAGTCAGTCTCCCTGTCCCCATTCACAGGCGGTCACTCTGTCTCCCTGTCCCCGTTCACTGGCGGTCACTCTGTCTCCCTGCCCCATTCACTGGCGGTCAGTCTGTCTCCCTGTCACCGTTCACTGGCGGTCAGTCTGTCTCCCTGTCCCCAATTCACTGGTGGTCAGTCTGTCTCCCTGTCCCCATTCACTGGCGGTCAGTCTGTCTCCTGTCCCCGTTCACTGGCGGTCAGTCTGTCTCCCTGTCCCCATTCACTGGCAGTCAGTCTGTCTCCCTGTGCCCGTTCACTGGCGGTCAGTCTGTCTCCCTGTCCCCATTCACTGGCGGTCAGTCTGTCTCCCTGTCCCCATTCACTGGCAGTCAGTCTGTCTCCCTGTGCCCGTTCACTGGCGGTCAGTCTGTCTCCCTGTCCCCGTTCACTGGTGGTCAGTCTGTCTCCCTGCCCCCACTCACTGGCGGTCACTCTGTCTCCCTGTCCCCGTTCACTGGCAGTCAGTCTGTCTCCCTGCCCCCACTCACTGGCGGTCACTCTGTCTCCCTGTCCCCATTCACTGGCGGTCACTCTGTCTCCCTGCCCCACTCACTGGCGGTCACTCTGTCTCCCTGTCCCCATTCACTGGCGGTCACTCTGTCTCCCTGTCCCCGATCACTGGCGGTCAGTCTGTCTCCCTGCCCCCGTTCACTGGCGGTCAGTCTGTCTCCCTGTCCCCAATTCACTGGCGGTCACTCTGTCTCCCTGTCCCCGTTCACTGGCGGTCAGTCTGTCTCCCTTTCCCCAATTTACTGGCGGTCAGTCTGTCTCCCTGCCCCCACTCACTGGCGGTCAGTCTGTCTCCCTGCCCCCACTTCACTGGCGGTCAGCTCTGTCTCCCTGTCCCCATTCACTGGCGGTCACTCTGTCTCCCTGCCCCCATTCACTGGCGGTCAGCTCTGTCTCCCTGTCCCCACTCACTGGCAGTCAGTCTGTCTCCTGTCCCCACTTCACTGGCGGTCAGTCTGTCTCCCTGTCCCCATTCACTGGCAGGTCAGTCTGTCTCCCTGCCCCCACTCACTGGCGGTCAGTCTGTCTCCCTGCCCCCGTTCACTGGCAGTCAGTCTGTCTCCCTGCCCCCGTTCACTGGCAGTCAGTCTGTCTCCCTGCCCCCACTCACTGGCGGTCACTCTGTCTCCCTGTCCCCATTCACTGGCAGTCAGTCTGTCTCCCTGTGCCCGTTCACTGGCGGTCACTCTGTCTCCCTGTCCCCATTCACTGGCGGTCAGTCTGTCTCCCTGTCCCCATTCACTGGCGGTCAGTCTGTCTCCCTGTCCCCATTCACTGGCGGTCAGTCTGTCTCCCTGTCCCCAATTCACTGGCGGTCAGTCTGTCTCCCTGTCCCCAATTCACTGGCGGTCAGTCTGTCTCCCTGTCCCCATTCACAGGCGGTCACTCTGTCTCCCTGTCCCCCGTTCACTGGCGGTCACTCTGTCTCCCTGCCCCATTCACTGGCGGTCAGTCTGTCTCCCTGTCCCCGTTCACTGGCGGTCAGTCTGTCTCCCTGTCCCCAATCACTGGCGGTCAGTCTGTCTCCCTGTCCCCAATTCACTGGCCGGTCAGTCTGTCTCCCTGTCCCCAATCACTGGCGGTCACTCTGTCTCCCTGTCCCCATTCACTGGCAGGTCAGTCTGTCTCCCTGCCCCCGTTCACTGGCGGTCAGTCTGTCTCCCTGCCCCCACTCACTGGCGGTCAGCTCTGTCTCCCTGCCCCATTCACTGGTGGTCACTCCTGTCTCCCTGCCCCCATTCACTGGCGGTCAGCTCTGTCTCCCTGCCCCCACTCACTGGCAGTCAGTCTGTCTCCCTGCCCCCACTCACTGGCGGTCACGTCTGTCTCCCTGTCCCCGTTCACTGGCAGTCAGTCTGTCTCCCTGTCCCCACTCACTGGCAGTCACTCTGTCTCCCTGCCCCGTTCACTGGCGGTCACTCTGTCTCCCTGTCCCCATTCACTGGCGGTCAGTCTGTCTCCCTGTCCCCATTCACTGGCGGTCAGTCTGTCTCCCTGTCCCCATTCACTGGCGGTCAGTCTGTCTCCCTGTCCCCACGTCACTGGCGGTCAGTCTGTCTCCCTGTCCCCATTCACTGGCGGTCACTCTGTCTCCCTGTGCCCCGTTCACTGGCGGTCAGTCTGTCTCCCTGCCCCATTCACTGGCGGTCACTCTGTCTCCCTGTCCCCATTCACTGGCGGTCACTCTGTCTCCCTGTCCCCATTCACTGGCAGTCAGTCTGTCTCCCTGCCCCCACTCACTGGCGGTCACTCTGTCTCCCTGTCCCCATTCACTGGCGGTCACTCTGTCTCCCTGTCCCCATTCACTGGCGGTCACTCTGTCTCCCTGTCCCCGTTCACTGGCGGTCACTCTGTCTCCCTGTCCCCGTTCACTGGCAGTCAGACTGTCTCCCTGGCCCGCGTTCACTGGCGGTCAGTCTGTCTCCCTGTCCCCATTCACTGGCAGTCAGTCTGTCTCCCTGTGCCCGTTCACTGGCGGTCAGTCTGTCTCCCTGTCCCCGTTCACTGGCGGTCAGTCTGTCTCCCTGTCCCCGTTCACTGGTGGTCAGTCTGTCTCCCTGTCCCGTTCACTGGCGTCACTCTGTCTCCCTGTCCCCGTTCACTGGCGGTCAGTCTGTCTCCCTGTCCCCGTTCGCTGGCGTCAGTCTGTCTCCCTGTGCCCCGTTCACTGGCGGTCAGTCTGTCTCCCTGTCCCCGTTCACTGGCAGGTCAGTCTGTCTCCCTGCCCCCGTTCACTGGCGGTCACTCTGTCTCCCTGTCCCCCGTTCACTGGCAGTCAGTCTGTCTCCCTGTCCCCGTTCACTGGCGGTCACTCTGTCTCCCTGTCCCCGTTCACTGGCGGTCACTCTGTCTCCCTGTCCTCGTTCACTGGCAGTCAGACTGTCTCCCTGTGCCCGTTCACTGGCGGTCAGTCTGTCTCCCTGTCCCCATTCACTGGCAGTCAGTCTGTCTCCCTGTGCCCGTTCACTGGCGGTCAGTCTGTCTCCCTGTCCCCGTTCACTGGTGGTCAGTCTGTCTCCCTGCCCCCACTCACTGGCGGTCACTCTGTCTCCCTGTCCCCGTTCACTGGCAGTCACTCTGTCTCCCTGTCCCCGTTCACTGGCGGTCACTCTGTCTCCCTGTCCCCGTTCGCTGGCGGTCACTCTGTCTCCCTGTCCCCGTTCACTGGCGGTCAGTCTGTCTCCCTGCCCCCGTTCACTGGCAGTCAGTCTGTCTCCCTGCCCCCGTTCACTGGCAGTCAGTCTGTCTCCCTGCCCCCGTTCACTGGCAGTCAGTCTGTCTCCCTGCCCCCGTTCACTGTCGGTCAGTCTGTCTCCCTGTCCCCATTCACTGGCGGTCACTCTATCTCCCTGCCCCCGATCACTGGCGGTCAGTCTGTCTCCCTGCCCCCGTTCGCTGGCGGTCACTCTGTCTCCCTGTCCCCGTTCACTGGCGGTCAGTCTGTCTCCCTGTCCCCGTTCACTGGCGGTCAGTCTGTCTCCCTGTCCCCGTTCACTGGCGGTCAGTCTGTCTCCCTGTCCCCGTTCACTGGCGGTCAGTCTGTCTCCCTGCCCCCGTTCACTGGCGGTCACTCTGTCTCCCTGTCCCCGTTCACTGGCGGTCAGTCTGTCTCCCTGACCCAATTCACTGGCGGTCACTCTGTCTCCCTGTCCCCGTTCACTGGCGGTCAGTCTGTCTCCCTGTCCCCAATTCACTGGCCTTCAGTCTGTCTCCCTGTCCCCATTCACAGGCGGTCACTCTGTCTCCCTGTCCCCATTCACTGGCAGTCAGTCTGTCTCCCTGCCCCCGTTCACTGGCGGTCAGTCTGTCTCCCTGCCCCCACTCACTGGCGGTCACTCTGTCTCCCTGCCCCATTCACTGGTGGTCACTCCGTCTTCCCTGCCCCCATTCACTGGCGGTCACTCTGTCTCCCTGCCCCCACTTCACTGGCAGTCAGTCTGTCTCCCTGCCCCCACTCACTGGCGGTCACTCTGTCTCCCTGTCCCCGTTCACTGGCAGTCAGTCTGTCTCCCTGCCCCCACTCACTGGCAGTCACTCTGTCTCCCTGCCCCCGTTCACTGGCGGTCACTCTGTCTCCCTGTCCCCATTCACTGGCGGTCAGTCTGTCTCCCTGTCCCCATTCACTGGCGGTCACTCTGTCTCCCTGCCCCACTCACTGGCGGTCACTCTGTCTCCCTGTCCCCATTCACTGGCGGTCACTCTGTCTCCCTGCCCCCGTTCACTGGCAGTCAGTCTGTCTCCCTGCCCCCGTTCACTGGCGGTCAGTCTGTCTCCCTGCCCCCACTCACTGGCGGTCACTCTGTATCCCTGTCCCCATTCACTGGCAGTCAGTCTGTCTCCCTGCCCCACTCACTGGCGGTCACTCTGTCTCCCTGTCCCCATTCACTGGCGGTCACTCTGTCTCCCTGTCCCCATTCACTGGCGGTCAGTCTGTCTCCCTGTCCCCGTTCACTGGCGGTCAGTCTGTCTCCCTGTCCCCAATTCACTGGCGGTCAGTCTGTCTCCCTGTCCCCAATTCACTGGCGGTCAGTCAGTCTCCCTGTCCCCATTCACAGGCGGTCACTCTGTCTCCCTGTCCCCGTTCACTGGCGGTCACTCTGTCTCCCTGCCCCATTCACTGGCGGTCACTCTGTCTCCCTGTCCCCGTTCACTGGCGGTCACTCTGTCTCCCTGCCCCATTCACTGGCGGTCAGTCTGTCTCCCTGTCCCCGTTCACTGGCGGTCAGTCTGTCTCCCTGTCCCCAATTCACTGGCGGTCAGTCTGTCTCCCTGTCCCCAATTCACTGGCGGTCAGTCTGTCTCTCTGTCCCCATTCACAGGCGGTCACTCTGTCTCCCTGTCCCCATTCACTGGCGGTCAGTCTGTCTCCCTGTCCTCGTTCACTGGCAGTCAGTCTGTCTCCCTGTGCCCGTTCACTGGCGGTCAGTCTGTCTCCCTGTCCCCATTCACTGGCAGTCAGTCTGTCTCCCTGTGCCCGTTCACTGGCGGTCAGTCTGTCTCCCTGTCCCCGTTCACTGGTGGTCAGTCTGTCTCCCTGCCCCCACTCACTGGCGGTCACTCTGTCTCCCTGTCCCCATTCACTGGCAGTCAGTCTGTCTCCCTGCCCCCACTCACTGGCGGTCACTCTGTCTCCCTGTCCCCATTCACTGGCGGTCACTCTGTCTCCCTGCCCCCACTCACTGGCGGTCACTCTGTCTCCCTGTCCCCATTCACTGGCGGTCTCTCTGTCTCCCTGTCCCCGATCACTGGCGGTCAGTCTGTCTCCCTGTGCCCGTTCACTGGCGGTCAGTCTGTCTCCCTGTCCCCATTCATTGGTGTTCACTCCGTCTCCCTGCCCCCATTCACTGGTGGTCAGTCTGTCTCCCTGCCCCCCATTCACTGGCGGTCAGTCTGTCTCCCTGCCCCCGTTCACTGGCAGTCAGTCTGTCTCCCTGCCCCCGTTCACTGGCAGTCAGTCTGTCTCCCTGCCCCCGTTCACTGGCAGTCAGTCTGTCTCCCTGCCCCCGTTCACTGGCGGTCAGTCTGTCTCCCTGTCCCCATTCACTGGCGGTCACTCTGTCTCCCTGCCCCGATCACTGGCGGTCAGTCTGTCTCCCTGCCCCCGTTCGCTGGCGGTCACTCTGTCTCCCTGTCCCCGTTCACTGGCGGTCAGTCTGTCTCCCCGTCCCCGTTCACTGGCGGTCAGTCTGTCTCCCTGTCCCCGTTCACTGGCGGTCAGTCTGTCTCCCTGTCCCCGTTCACTGGCGGTCAGTCTGTCTCCCTGCCCCCGTTCACTGGCGGTCACTCTGTCTCCCTGTCCCCGTTCACTGGCGGTCAGTCTGTCTCCCTGTCCCCAATTCACTGGCGGTCAGTCTGTCTCCCTGTCCCGTTCACTGGCGGTCAGTCTGTCTCCCTGTCCCCAGTTCACTGGCGGTCAGTCTGTCTCCCTGTCCCCAATTCACTGGCGGTCAGTCTGTCTCCCTGTCCCCGTTCACTGGCGGTCAGTCTGTCTCCCTGTCCCCATTCACTGGCGGTCAGTCTGTCTCCCTGTCCCCGTTCACTGGCGGTCAGTCTGTCTCCCTGTCCCCAATTCACTGGCGTCACTCTGTCTCCCTGTCCCCGTTCACTGGCGGTCAGTCTGTCTCCCTGTCCCCAATTCACTGGCGGTCAGTCTGTCTCCCTGCCCCCACTCACTGGCGGTCACTCTGTCTCTCTGCCCCATTCACTGGCTGGTCAGTCTGTCTCCCTGTCCCCATTCACTGGCGGTCAGTCTGTCTCCCTGTCCCCATTCACTGGCGGTCACTCTGTCTCCCTGCCCCATTCACTGGTGGTCAGTCTGTCTCCCTGTCCCCAATTCACTGGCGGTCAGTCTGTCTCCCTGTCCCCATTCATTGGTGGTCACTCCGTCTCCCTGCCCCCATTCACTGGTGGTCAGTCTGTCTCCCTGCCCCCCATTCACTGGCGGTCAGTCTGTCTCCCTGCCCCCGTTCACTGGCAGTCAGTCTGTCTCCCTGCCCCCGTTCACTGGCAGTCAGTCTGTCTCCCTGCCCCCGTTCACTGGCAGTCAGTCTGTCTCCCTGTCCCCACTCACTGGCGGTCACTCTGTCTCCCTGTCCCCAATTCACTGGCAGTCAGTCTGTCTCCCTGTGCCCGTTCACTGGCGGTCACTCTGTCTCCCTGTCCCCATTCACTGGCGGTCACTCTGTCTCCCTGTCCCCGTTCACTGGTGGTCAGTCTGTCTCCCTGTCCCCAATTCACTGGCGGTCAGTCTGTCTCCCTGTCCCCAATTCACTGGCGGTCAGTCTGTCTCCCTGACCCCATTCACAGGCGGTCACTCTGTCTCCCTGTCCCCGTTCACTGGCGGTCACTCTGTCTCCCTGTCCCCATTCACTGGCGGTCACTCTGTCTCCCTGTCCCCATTCACTGGCGGTCAGTCTGTCTCCCTGCCCCCGTTCACTGGCAGTCAGTCTGTCTCCCTGCCCCCACTCACTGGCGGTCACTCTGTCTCCCTGTCCCCATTCACAGGCGGTCACTCTGTCTCCCTGTCCCCGTTCACTGGCAGTCAGTCTGTCTCCCTGTGCCCGTTCACTGGCGGTCAGTCTGTCTCCCTGTCCCCATTCACTGGCAGTCAGTCTGTCTCCCTGCCCCCACTCACTGGCGGTCACTCTGTCTCCCTGTCCCCATTCACTGGCGGTCACTCTGTCTCCCTGCCCCCACTCACTGGCGGTCACTCTGTCTCCCTGTCCCCATTCACTGGCGGTCACTCTGTCTCCCTGTCCCCGATCACTGGCGGTCAGTCTGTCTCCCTGCCCCCGTTCACTGGCGGTCAGTCTGTCTCCCTGTCCCCAATTCACTGGCGGTCACTCTGTCTCCCTGTCCCCGTTCACTGGCGGTCAGTCTGTCTCCCTGTCCCCAATTCACTGGCGGTCAGTCTGTCTCCCTGCCCCCACTCACTGGCGGTCAGTCTGTCTCCCTGCCCCCGTTCACTGGCAGTCAGTCTGTCTCCCTGCCCCCGTTCACTGGCAGTCAGTCTGTCTCCCTGCCCCCACTCACTGGCAGTCACTCTGTCTCCCTGCCCCCGTTCACTGGCGGTCACTCTGTCTCCCTGTCCCCATTCACTGGCGGTCAGTCTGTCTCCCTGTCCCCATTCATTGGCGGTCAGTCTGTCTCCCTGTCCCCATTCACTGGCGGTCACTCTGTCTCCCTGCCCCCACTCACTGGCGGTCACTCTGTCTCCCTGTCCCCATTCACTGGCGGTCACTCTGTCTCGCTGCACCCGTTCACTGGCAGTCAGTCTGTCTCCCTGCCCCCGTTCACTGGCAGTCAGTCTGTCTCCCTGCCCCCGTTCACTGGCGGTCAGTCTGTCTCCCTGCCCCCACTCACTGGCGGTCACTCTGTCTCCCTGTCCCCATTCACTGGCAGTCAGTCTGTCTCCCTGCCCCCACTCACTGGTGGTCACTCTGTCTCCCTGTCCCCATTCACTGGCGGTCACTCTGTCTCCCTGCCCCCACTCACTGGCGGTCACTCTGTCTCCCTGTCCCCATTCACTGGCAGTCAGTCTGTCTCCCTGTCCCCAATTCACTGGCGGTCAGTCTGTCTCCCTGCCCCCACTCACTGGCGGTCAGTCTGTCTCCCTGCCCCCGTTCACTGGCAGTCAGTCTGTCTCCCTGCCCCCGTTCACTGGCAGTCAGTCTATCTCCCTGCCCCCACTCACTGGCGGTCACTCTGTCTCCCTGTCCCCATTCACTGGCAGTCAGCCTGTCTCCCTGTGCCCGTTCACTGGCGGTCACTCTGTCTCCCTGTCCCCATTCACTGGCGGTCACTCTGTCTCCCTGTCCCCATTCACTGGCGGTCAGTCTGTCTCCCTGTCCCCGTTCACTGGCGGTCAGTCTGTCTCCCTGTCCCCAATTCACTGGCGGTCAGTCTGTCTCCCTGTCCCCAATTCACTGGCGGTCAGTCAGTCTCCCTGTCCCCATTCACAGGCGGTCACTCTGTCTCCCTGTCCCCGTTCACTGGCGGTCACTCTGTCTCCCTGCCCCATTCACTGGCGGTCAGTCTGTCTCCCTGTCCCCGTTCACTGGCGGTCAGTCTGTCTCCCTGTCCCCAATTCACTGGCGGTCAGTCTGTCTCCCTGTCCCCAATTCACTGGCGGTCAGTCTGTCTCTCTGTCCCCATTCACAGGCGGTCACTCTGTCTCCCTGTCCCCATTCACTGGCGGTCAGTCTGTCTCCCTGTCCTCGTTCACTGGCAGTCAGTCTGTCTCCCTGTGCCCGTTCACTGGCGGTCAGTCTGTCTCCCTGTCCCCATTCACTGGCAGTCAGTCTGTCTCCCTGTGCCCGTTCACTGGCGGTCAGTCTGTCTCCCTGTCCCCGTTCACTGGTGGTCAGTCTGTCTCCCTGCCCCCACTCACTGGCGGTCACTCTGTATCCCTGTCCCCATTCACTGGCAGTCAGTCTGTCTCCCTGCCCCCACTCACTGGCGGTCACTCTGTCTCCCTGTCCCCATTCACTGGCGGTCACTCTGTCTCCCTGCCCCCACTCACTGGCGGTCAGTCTGTCTCCCTGTCCCCATTCACTGGCGGTCTCTCTGTCTCCCTGTCCCCGATCACTGGCGGTCAGTCTGTCTCCCTGTGCCCGTTCACTGGCGGTCAGTCTGTCTCCCTGTCCCCATTCATTGGTGTTCACTCCGTCTCCCTGCCCCCATTCACTGGTGGTCAGTCTGTCTCCCTGCCCCCCATTCACTGGCGGTCAGTCTGTCTCCCTGCCCCCGTTCACTGGCAGTCAGTCTGTCTCCCTGCCCCCGTTCACTGGCAGTCAGTCTGTCTCCCTGCCCCCGTTCACTGGCAGTCAGTCTGTCTCCCTGCCCCCGTTCACTGGCGGTCAGTCTGTCTCCCTGTCCCCATTCACTGGCGGTCACTCTGTCTCCCTGCCCCCGATCACTGGCGGTCAGTCTGTCTCCCTGCCCCCGTTTGCTGGCGGTCACTCTGTCTCCCTGTCCCCGTTCACTGGCGGTCAGTCTGTCTCTCCGTCCCCGTTCACTGGCGGTCAGTCTGTCTCCCTGTCCCCGTTCACTGGCGGTCAGTCTGTCTCCCTGTCCCCGTTCACTGGCGGTCAGTCTGTCTCCCTGCCCCCGTTCACTGGCGGTCACTCTGTCTCCCTGTCCCCGTTCACTGGCGGTCAGTCTGTCTCCCTGTCCCCAATTCACTGGCGGTCACTCTGTCTCCCTGTCCCCGTTCACTGGCGGTCAGTCTGTCTCCCTGTCCCCAATTCACTGGCGGTCAGTCTGTCTCCCTGCCCCCGTTCACTGGCGGTCAGTCTGTCTCCCTGTCCCCGTTCACTGGCGGTCAGTCTGTCTCCCTGTCCCCAATTCACTGGCGGTCAGTCTGTCTCCCTGTCCCCGTTCACTGGCGGTCAGTCTGTCTCCCTGTCCCCAATTCACTGGCGGTCAGTCTGTCTCCCTGTCCCCGTTCACTGGCGGTCAGTCTGTCTCCCTGTCCCCAATTCACTGGCGCTCACTCTGTCTCCCTGTCCCCGTTCACTGGCGGTCAGTCTGTCTCCCTGTCCCCAATTCACTGGCGGTCAGTCTGTCTCCCTGCCCCCACTCACTGGCGGTCACTCTGTCTCTCTGCCCCATTCACTGGTGGTCAGTCTGTCTCCCTGTCCCCATTCACTGGCGGTCAGTCTGTCTCCCTGTCCCCATTCACTGGCGGTCACTCTGTCTCCCTGCCCCATTCACTGGTGGTCAGTCTGTCTCCCTGTCCCCAATTCACTGGCGGTCAGTCTGTCTCCCTGTCCCCATTCATTGGTGGTCACTCCGTCTCCCTGCCCCCATTCACTGGTGGTCAGTCTGTCTCCCTGCCCCCCATTCACTGGCGGTCAGTCTGTCTCCCTGCCCCCGTTCACTGGCAGTCAGTCTGTCTCCCTGCCCCCGTTCACTGGCAGTCAGTCTGTCTCCCTGCCCCCGTTCACTGGCAGTCAGTCTGTCTCCCTGTCCCCACTCACTGGCGGTCACTCTGTCTCCCTGTCCCCAATTCACTGGCAGTCAGTCTGTCTCCCTGTGCCCGTTCACTGGCGGTCACTCTGTCTCCCTGTCCCCATTCACTGGCGGTCACTCTGTCTCCCTGTCCCCGTTCACTGGTGGTCAGTCTGTCTCCCTGTCCCCAATTCACTGGCGGTCAGTCTGTCTCCCTGTCCCCAATTCACTGGCGGTCAGTCTGTCTCCCTGTCCCCATTCACAGGCGGTCACTCTGTCTCCCTGTCCCCGTTCACTGGCGGTCACTCTGTCTCCCTGTCCCCATTCACTGGCGGTCACTCTGTCTCCCTGTCCCCATTCACTGGCGGTCAGTCTGTCTCCCTGCCCCCGTTCACTGGCAGTCAGTCTGTCTCCCTGCCCCCACTCACTGGCGGTCACTCTGTCTCCCTGTCCCCATTCACAGGCGGTCACTCTGTCTCCCTGTCCCCGTTCACTGGCAGTCAGTCTGTCTCCCTGTGCCCGTTCACTGGCGGTCAGTCTGTCTCCCTGTCCCCATTCACTGGCAGTCAGTCTGTCTCCCTGTGCCCGTTCACTGGCAGTCAGTCTGTCTCCCTGTCCCCGTTCACTGGTGGTCAGTCTGTCTCCCTGCCCCCACTCACTGGCGGTCACTCTGTCTCCCTGTCCCCATTCACTGGCAGTCAGTCTGTCTCCCTGCCCCCACTCACTGGCGGTCACTCTGTCTCCCTGTCCCCATTCACTGGCGGTCACTCTGTCTCCCTGCCCCCACTCACTGGCGGTCACTCTGTCTCCCTGTCCCCATTCACTGGCGGTCACTCTGTCTCCCTGTCCCCGATCACTGGCGGTCAGTCTGTCTCCCTGCCCCCGTTCACTGGCGGTCAGTCTGTCTCCCTGTCCCCAATTCACTGGCGGTCACTCTGTCTCCCTGTCCCCGTTCACTGGCGGTCAGTCTGTCTCCCTGTCCCCAATTCACTGGCGGTCAGTCTGTCTCCCTGCCCCCACTCACTGGCGGTCAGTCTGTCTCCCTGCCCCCGTTCACTGGCAGTCAGTCTGTCTCCCTGCCCCCGTTCACTGGCAGTCAGTCTGTCTCCCTGCCCCCACTCACTGGCGGTCCCTCTGTCTCCCTGCCCCATTCACTGGCAGTCAGTCTGTCTCCCTGTGCCCGTTCACTGACGGTCACTCTGTCTCCCTGTCCCCATTCACTGGCAGTCACTCTGTCTCCCTGTCCCCATTCACTGGCGGTCAGTCTGTCTCTCGGTCCCCGTTCACTGGCGGTCAGTCTGTCTCCCTGTCCCCAATTCACTGGCGGTCAGTCTGTCTCCCTGTCCCCAATTCACTGGCGGTCAGTCTGTCTCCCTGTCCCCATTCACAGGTGGTCACTCTGTCTCCCTGTCCCCGTTCACTGGCGGTCACTCTGTCTCCCTGCCCCATTCACTGGCGGTCAGTCTGTCTCCCTGTCCCCGTTCACTGGCGGTCAGTCTGTCTCCCTGTCCCCAATTCACTGGCGGTCAGTCTGTCTCCCTGTCCCCAATTCACTGGCCTTCAGTCTGTCTCCCTGTCCCCATTCACAGGCGGTCACTCTGTCTCCCTGTCCCCATTCACTGGCAGTCAGTCTGTCTCCCTGCCCCCGTTCACTGGCGGTCAGTCTGTCTCCCTGCCCCCACTCACTGGCGGTCACTCTGTCTCCCTGCCCCATTCACTGGTGGTCACTCCGTCTCCCTGCCCCCATTCACTGGCGGTCACTCTGTCTCCCTGCCCCCACTCACTGGCAGTCAGTCTGTCTCCCTGCCCCCACTCACTGGCGGTCACTCTGTCTCCCTGTCCCCGTTCACTGGCAGTCAGTCTGTCTCCCTGCCCCCACTCACTGGCAGTCACTCTGTCTCCCTGCCCCCGTTCACTGGCGGTCACTCTGTCTCCCTGTCCCCATTCACTGTCGGTCAGTCTGTCTCCCTGTCCCCATTCATTGGCGGTCAGTCTGTCTCCCTGTCCCCATTCACTGGCGGTCACTCTGTCTCCCTGCCCCCACTCACTGGCGGTCACTCTGTCTCCCTGTCCCCATTCACTGGCGGTCACTCTGTCTCCCTGCCCCCGTTCACTGGCAGTCAGTCTGTCTCCCTGCCCCCGTTCACTGGCGGTCAGTCTGTCTCCCTGCCCCCACTCACTGGCGGTCACTCTGTCTCCCTGTCCCCATTCACTGGCAGTCAGTCTGTCTCCCTGCCCCCACTCACTGGTGGTCACTCTGTCTCCCTGTCCCCATTCACTGGCGGTCACTCTGTCTCCCTGCCCCCACTCACTGGCGGTCACTCTGTCTCCCTGTCCCCATTCACTGGCGGTCACTCTGTCTCCCTGCCCCCGATCACTGGCGGTCAGTCTGTCTCCCTGTCCCCAATTCACTGGCGGTCACTCTGTCTCCCTGTCCCCGTTCACTGGCGGTCAGTCTGTCTCCCTGTCCCCAATTCACTGGCGGTCAGTCTGTCTCCCTGTGCCCGTTCACTGGCGGTCACTCGGTCTCCCTGTCCCCATTCACTGGCGGTCACTCTGTCTCCCTGTCCCCATTAACTGGCGGTCAGTCTGTCTCCCTGTCCCCGTTCTCTGGCGGTCAGTCTGTCTCCCTGTCCCCAATTCACTGGCGGTCAGTCTGTCTCCCTGTCCCCAATTCACTGGCGGTCAGTCAGTCTCCCTGTCCCCATTCACAGGCGGTCACTCTGTCTCCCTGTCCCCGTTCACTGGCGGTCACTCTGTCTCCCTGCCCCATTCACTGGCGGTCAGTCTGTCTCCCTGTCCCCGTTCACTGGCGGTCAGTCTGTCTCCCTGTCCCCAATTCACTGGCGGTCAGTCTGTCTCCCTGTCCCCAATTCACTGGCGGTCAGTCTGTCTCCCTGTCCCCATTCACAGGCGGTCACTCTGTCTCCCTGTCCCCATTCACTGGCGGTCAGTCTGTCTCCCTGCCCCCGTTCACTGGCGGTCAGTCTGTCTCCCTGCTCCCGTTCACTGGCGGTCAGTCTGTCTCCCTGCCCCCGTTCACTGGCAGTCACTCTGTCTCCCTGTCCCCGTTCACTGGCGGTCACTCTGTCTCCCTGTCCCCGTTCGCTGGCGGTCACTCTGTCTCCCTGTCCCCGTTCACTGGCGGTCAGTCTGTCTCCCTGCCCCCGTTCACTGGCAGTCAGTCTGTCTCCCTGCCCCCGTTCACTGGCAGTCAGTCTGTCTCCCTGCCCCCGTTCACTGGCAGTCAGTCTGTCTCCCTGCCCCCGTTCACTGGCGGTCAGTCTGTCTCCCTGTCCCCATTCACTGGCGGTCACTCTGTCTCCCTGCCCCCGATCACTGGCGGTCAGTCTGTCTCCCTGCCCCCGTTCGCTGGCGGTCACTCTGTCTCCCTGTCCCAGTTCACTGGCGGTCAGTCTGTCTCCCTGTCCCCGTTCACTGGCGGTCAGTCTGTCTCCCTGTCCCCGTTCACTGGCGGTCAGTCTGTCTCCCTGTCCCCGTTCACTGGCGGTCAGTCTGTCTCCCTGCCCCCGTTCACTGGCGGTCACTCTGTCTCCCTGTCCCCGTTCACTGGCGGTCACTCTGTCTCCCTGTCCCCGTTCACTGGCGGTCAGTCTGTCTCCCTGACCCAATTCATTGGCGGTCACTCTGTCTCCCTGTCCCCGTTCACTGGCGGTCAGTCTGTCTCCCTGTCCCCAATTCACTGGCGGTCAGTCTGTCTCCCTGCCCCCGTTCACTGGCGGTCAGTCTGTCTCCCTGTCCCCGTTCACTGGCGGTCAGTCTGTCTCCCTGTCCCCAATTCACTGGCGGTCAGTCTGTCTCCCTGTCCCCGTTCACTGGCGGTCAGTCTGTCTCCCTGTCCCCGTTCACTGGCGGTCAGTCTGTCTCCCTGTCCCCAATTCACTGGCGGTCACTCTGTCTCCCTGTCCCCGTTCACTGGCGGTCAGTCTGTCTCCCTGTCCCCAATTCACTCGCGGTCAGTCTGTCTCCCTGCCCCCACTCACTGGCGGTCACTCTGTCTCCCTGCCCCATTCACTGGTGGTCAGTCTGTCTCCCTGTCCCCATTCACTGGCGGTCACTCTGTCTCCCTGTCCCCAATTCACTGGCGGTCAGTCTGTCTCCCTGTCCCCATTCATTGGTGTTCACTCCGTCTCCCTGCCCCCATTCACTGGTGGTCAGTCTGTCTCCCTGCCCCCCATTCACTGGCGGTCAGTCTGTCTCCCTGCCCCCGTTCACTGGCAGTCAGTCTGTCTCCCTGCCCCCGTTCACTGGCAGTCAGTCTGTCTCCCTGCCCCCGTTCACTGGCAGTCAGTCTGTCTCCCTGCCCCCGTTCACTGGCGGTCAGTCTGTCTCCCCGTCCCCGTTCACTGGCGGTCAGTCTGTCTCCCTGTCCCCGTTCACTGGCGGTCAGTCTGTCTCCCTGTCCCCGTTCACTGGCGGTCAGTCTGTCTCCCTGCCCCCGTTCACTGGCGGTCACTCTGTCTCCCTGTCCCCGTTCACTGGCGGTCAGTCTGTCTCCCTGTCCCCAATTCACTGGCGGTCACTCTGTCTCCCTGTCCCCGTTCACTGGCGGTCAGTCTGTCTCCCTGTCCCCAATTCACTGGCGGTCAGTCTGTCTCCCTGCCCCCGTTCACTGGCGGTCAGTCTGTCTCCCTGTCCCCGTTCACTGGTGGTCAGTCTGTCTCCCTGTCCCCAATTCACTGGCGGTCAGTCTGTCTCCCTGTCCCCGTTCACTGGCGGTCAGTCTGTCTCCCTGTCCCCAATTCACTGGCGGTCAGTCTGTCTCCCTGTCCCCGTTCACTGGCGGTCAGTCTGTCTCCCTGTCCCCAATTCACTGGCGCTCACTCTGTCTCCCTGTCCCCGTTCACTGGCGGTCAGTCTGTCTCCCTGTCCCCAATTCACTGGCGGTCAGTCTGTCTCCCTGCCCCCACTCACTGGCGGTCACTCTGTCTCTCTGCCCCATTCACTGGTGGTCAGTCTGTCTCCCTGTCCCCATTCAATGGCGGTCAGTCTGTCTCCCTGTCCCCATTCACTGGCGGTCACTCTGTCTCCCTGCCCCATTCACTGGTGGTCAGTCTGTCTCCCTGTCCCCAATTCACTGGCGGTCAGTCTGTCTCCCTGTCCCCATTCATTGGTGGTCACTCCGTCTCCCTGCCCCCATTCACTGGTGGTCAGTCTGTCTCCCTGCCCCCCATTCACTGGCGGTCAGTCTGTCTCCCTGCCCCCGTTCACTGGCAGTCAGTCTGTCTCCCTGCCCCCGTTCACTGGCAGTCAGTCTGTCTCCCTGCCCCCGTTCACTGGCAGTCAGTCTGTCTCCCTGTCCCCACTCACTGGCGGTCACTCTGTCTCCCTGTCCCCAATTCACTGGCAGTCAGTCTGTCTCCCTGTGCCCGTTCACTGGCGTTCACTCTGTCTCCCTGTCCCCATTCACTGGCGGTCACTCTGTCTCCCTGTCCCCGTTCACTGGTGGTCAGTCTGTCTCCCTGTCCCCAATTCACTGGCGGTCAGTCTGTCTCCCTGTCCCCAATTCACTGGCGGTCAGTCTGTCTCCCTGTCCCCATTCACAGGCGGTCACTCTGTCTCCCTGTCCCCGTTCACTGGCGGTCACTCTGTCTCCCTGCCCCATTCACTTGTGGTCAGTCTGTCTCCCTGTCCCCATTCACTGGCGGTCAGTCTGTCTCCCTGTCCCCATTCACTGGCGGTCACTCTGTCTCCCTGCCCCATTCACTGGTGGTCAGTCTGTCTCCCAGTCCCCATTCACTGGCGGTCAGTCTGTCTCCCTGTCCCCATTCACTGGCGGTCAGTCTGTCTCCCTGTCCCCATTCACAGGCGGTCACTCTGTCTCCCTGTCCCCGTTCACTGGCGGTCAGTCTGTCTCCCTGTACCCGTTCACTGGCGGTCAGTCTGTCTCCCTGCCCCCGTTCACTGGCAGTCAGTCTGTCTCCCTGCCCCCACTCACTGGCGGTCACTCTGTCTCCCTGTCCCCAATTCACTGGCAGTCAGTCTGTCTCCCTGTGCCCGTTCACTGGCGGTCACTCTGTCTCCCTGTCCCCATTCACTGGCGGTCACTCTGTCTCCCTGTCCCCGTTCACTGGTGGTCAGTCTGTCTCCCTGTCCCCAATTCACTGGCGGTCAGTCTGTCTCCCTGTCCCCAATTCACTGGCGGTCAGTCTGTCTCCCTGTCCCCATTCACTGGCGGTCACTCTGTCTCCCTGTCCCCGTTCACTGGCGGTCACTCTGTCTCCCTGCCCCCATTCTCTGGCGGTCACTCTGTCTCCCTGTCCCCATTCACTGGTGGTCAGTCTGTCTCCCTGTGCCCGTTCACTGGCGGTCAGTCTGTCTCCCTGTGCCCGTTCACTGGCTATCAGTCTGTCTCCCTGTCCCCGTTCACTGGCGGTCAGTCTGTCTCCCTGTCCCTGTCCACTGGCGATCACTCTGTCTCCCTGTCCCCGTTCACTGGCGGTCAGTCTGTCTCCCTTCCCCCATTCACTGGCGGTCAGTCTGTCTCCCTGCCCCATTCACTGGTGGTCAGTCTGTCTCCCTGCCCCCGTTCACTGGCAGTCACTCTGTCTCCCTGTCCCCATTCACTGGTGCTCATTCTGTCTCCCTGTCCCCATTCACTGGTGGTCAGTCTGTCTCCCTGTCCCCAATTCACTGGCGGTCACTCTGTCTCCCTGTCCCCATTCACTGGTGGTCTGTCTGTCTCCCTGTCCCCGTTCACTGGCGGTCAGTCTGTCTCCCTGTCCCTGTCCACTGGCGGTCAGTCGGTCTCCCTGTCCCGGTCCACTAGCGATCACTCTATCTGCCTTCCCCCATTCACTGGCGGTCAGTCTGTCTCCCTGCCCCATTCACTGGCGGTCAGTCTGTCTCCCTGCCCCCATTCTCTGGCGGTCAGTCTGTCTCCCTGTCCCTGCGCACTGGTGGTCAGTCTGTTTGCCTTCCCCCATTCACTGGCGGTCAGTCTGTCTCCCTGCCCCATTCACTGGTGGTCAATCTGTCTCCCTGTCCCCGTTCACTGGTGGTCAGTCTCTCTCCCAGACCCGTTCACGGGTGGTCAGTCTGTCTCACTGTCCCCGTTCACTGGCGGTCAGATTCTCGTTCCGTCACTGCTCACTGAGAGACCGATTAGTCACCCAAACCCCTAATTCCGCTCTCTGGTTTCTTGCAGGTGTCCAGCGCTGGCGGAGACCACTCAGAAGCTGGTGGGATTACAGCGACTATGATGAGGACAAAATCGAGCAGACATACATTTGGATTAATGAGAAACCGGACCTACCCGAGAGTGAGTGAGAGCACTGTAGAGTGATCAGGAGCAGGAACCCTGGCTGATTTCCCCTCTCTCTCTGACCCAGGGATCAAGGGACAGTGATCAGAAGCAGGAACACTGGCTGATTTCCCCTCTCTCTCTCTAACCCAGGGATCACTGGACAGTGATCAGGAGCAGGAACCCTGGCTGATTTCCCCTCTCTCTCTGTAACCCAGGGATCACTGGACAGTGATCAGGAGCAGGAAAACTGGCTGATTTCCCCTCTCTCTCTAACCCAGGGATCACTGGACAGTGATCAGGAGCAGGAACCCTGGCTGATTTCCTCTCTCTCTCTCTAACCCAGGGATCACTGGACAGTGATCAGGAGCAGGAACCCTGGCTGATTTCCCCTCTCTCTCTAACCCAGGGATCACTGGACAGTGATCAGGAGCAGGTACACTGGCTGATGTCCCCTCTCTCTCTCTAACCCAGGGGATCACTGGACAGTGATCAGGAGCAGAAACCCTGGCTGATTTCCCCTCTCTCTGTCTCTCTAACCGAGGGATCACTGGACAGTGATCAGGAGCAGGAACCCTGGCTGATTTCCCCTCTCTCTGTCTCTCTAACCGAGGGATCACTGGACAGTGATCAGGAGCAGGAAACCTGGCTGATATCCCAACTCTCTCTCTCTAACCCAGGGATCACTGGACAGTGATCAGGAGCAGGAACCCTAGCTGATTTCCTCTCTCTCTCTCTAACCCAGGGATCACTGGACAGTGATCAGGAGCAGGAACACTGGCTGATTTCCCCTCTCTCTGTCTCTCTAACTGAGGGATCACTGGACAGTGATCAAGAGCAGGAACCCTGGTTGATTTGCTCTCTCTCTATCTCTCTCTAACATAAGGATCACTGGACAGTGATCAGGAGCAGGAACCCTGGCTGATTTCCCCTCTCTCTGTCTCTAACCCAGGGATCACTGGACAGTCATCAGGAGCAGGAAACCTGGCTGATTTCCCCTCTCTCTGTCTCTCTAACCGAGGGATCACTGGACCACGATCAGGAGCAGGAACCCTGGCTGATTTCCCCTCTCTATCTCTCTCTTTAACCCAGGGATTACTGGACAGTGATCAGGAGCAGGAACCCTGGGTGATTTCCCCTCTCTATCTCTCTCTCTAACCCAGGGATTACTGGACAGTGATCAGGAGCAGGAACCCTGGCTGATTTCCCCTCTCTCTCTAACCCAGGGATCACTGGACAGTGATCAGGAGCAGGAACCCTGGCTGATTTCCCCTCTCTCTGTCTCTCTAACCGAGGGATCACTGGACAGTGATCAGGAGCAGGAACCCTGGCTGATTTACCCTCTCTCTCTCTCTAACCCAGGGATCACTGGACAGTGATCAGGAGCAGGAACCCTGGCTGATTTCCCCTCTCTCTCTATCTCTCTGCCCCAGGGATCACTGGACCGTGATCAGGAGCAGGAACCCGGTCTGATTTCCCCTCTCTCTGTCTCTCTCACCGAGGGATCACTGGACAGTGATCAGGAGCAGGAACCCTGTCTGATTTCCCCTGTCTCTCTCTCTCTAACCGAGGGATCACTGGACCGTGATCAGGAGCAGGAACCCTGACTGATTTCCTCTCTCTCTCTCTCTATCCCAGGGATCACTGGACAGTGATCAGGAGCAGGAACCCTGGCTAATTTCCTAACTCTCTCTAACCCAGGGATCACTGGACAGTGATCAGGAGCAGGAACCCTGGCTGATTTCCCCTCTCTCTCACTAACCCAGGGATCACTGGACAGTGATCAGGAGCAGGAACCCTGGATGATTTCCCCTCTCTCTGTAACCCAGGGATCACTGGACAGTGATCAGGAGCAGGAACCCTGGCTTATTTCCCCTCTCTCTCTAACCCAGGGATCACTGGACAGTGATCAGGAGCAGGAACCCTGGCTGATTTCCCCTCTCTCTCTCTGCCCCAGGGATCACTGGACAGTGATCAGGAGCAGGAACCCTAGCTGATTTCCCCTCTCTCTCAAACCCAGGAATCACTTAAAAAGTGATCAGGAGCAGGAACCCTGGCTGATTTCCCCTCTCTCTGTCTCTCTAACCCAGGGATCACTGGACAGTGATCAGCAGCAGGAACACTGGCTGATTTCCCCCCTCTCTCTCTAACCCAGGGGATCACTGGACACTGATCGGTGCAGGAACCCTGTCTGATTTCCCCTCTCTCTCCCTCTCAATAACGCAGGGATCACTGGACAGTGATCAGGAGCAGGAACCCTGGCTGATTTCCCCTCTCTCTGTCTCTCTAACTGAGGGATCACTGGACCGTGATCAGGAGCAGGAACCCTGACTGATTTCCCCTCTCTCTGTAACCCAGGGATCACTGGACAGTGATCAGGAGGAGGAACCATGTCTGATTTCACCTCTCTCTCCCTCTCAATAACGCAGGGATCACTGGACAGTGATCAGGAGCAATAACCCTGGCTGATTTCCCCTCTCTCTGTCTCTCTAACTGAGGGATCACTGGACAGTGATCAAGAGCAGGAACCCTGGTTGATTTGCTCTCTCTCTATCTCTCTCTAACATAAGGATCACTGGACAGTGATCAGGAGCAGGAACCCTGGCTGATTTCCCCTCTCTCTGTCTCTAACCCAGGGATCACTGGACAGTCATCAGGAGCAGGAAACCTGGCTGATTTCCCCTCTCTCTGTCTCTCTAACCGAGGGATCACTGGACCGTGATCAGGAGCAGGAACCCTGGCTGATTTCCCCTCTCTATCTCTCTCTCTAACCCAGGGATTACTGGACAGTGATCAGGAGCAGGAACCCTGGCTGATTTCCCCTCTCTATCTCTCTCTCTAACCCAGGGATTACTGGACAGTGATCAGGAGCAGGAACCCTGGCTGATTTCCCCTCTCTCTCTAACCCAGGGATCACTGGACAGTGATCAGGAGCAGGAACCCTGGCTGATTTCCCCTCTCTCTGTCTCTCTAACCGAGGGATCACTGGACAGTGATCAGGAGCAGGAACCCTGGCTGATTTCCCCTCTCTCTCTCTCTAACCCAGGGATCACTGGACAGTGATCAGGAGCAGGAACCCTGGCTGATTTCCCCTCTCTCTCTCTCTCTCTGCCCCAGGGATCACTTGACCGTGATCAGGAGCAGGAACCCGGTCTGATTTCCCCTCTCTCTGTCTCTCTCACCGAGGGATCACTGGACAGTGATCAGGAGCAGGAACCCTGTCTGATTTCCCCTGTCTCTCTCTCTCTAACCGAGGGATCACTGGACCGTGATCAGGAGCAGGAACCCTGACTGATTTCCTCTCTCTCTCTCTCTATCCCAGGGATCACTGGACAGTGATCAGGAGCAGGAACCCTGGCTAATTTCCTCTCTCTCTCTAACCCAGGGATCACTGGACAGTGATCAGGAGCAGGAACCCTGGCTGATTTCCCCTCTCTCTCACTAACCCAGGGATCACTGGACAGTGATCAGGAGCAGGAACCCTGGATGATTTCCCCTCTCTCTGTAACCCAGGGATCACTGGACAGTGATCAGGAGCAGGAACCCTGGCTGATTTCCCCTCTCTCTCTAACCCAGGGATCACTGGACAGTGATCAGGAGCAGGAACCCTGGCTGATTTCCCCTCTCTCTCTCTAACCCAGGGATCACTGGACAGTGATCTGGAGCAGGAACCCTGGCTGATTTCGCCTCTCACTCCCTCTCACTAACCCAAGGATCACTGGACAGTGATCAGGAGCAGGAACCCTGGCTGATTTCCCCTCTCTCTCTCTCGCAAACCCAGGGATTACTGGACAGTGATCAGGAGCAGGAACCCAGGCTGATTTCCCCTCTCTTTGTCTCTCTAACCGAGGGATCACTGGACAGTGATCAGGAGCAGGAACCCTGGCTGATTTCCCCTCTCTCTGTCTCTCTAACCGAGGGATCACTGGACAGTGATCAGGAGCAGGAACCCTGGCTGATTTACCCTCTCTCTCTCTCTAACCCAGGGATCACTGGACAGTGATCAGGAGCAGGAACCCTGGCTGATTTCCCCTCTCTCTCTCTCTCTCTCTCTGCCCCAGGGATCACTGGACCGGGATCAGGAGCAGGAACACGGTCTGATTTCCCCTCTCTCTGTCTCTCTCACCGAGGGATCACTGGACAGTGATCAGGAGCAGGAACCCTGTCTGATTTCCCCTGTCTCTCTCTCTCTAACCGAGGGATCACTGGACCGTGATCAGGAGCAGGAACCCTGACTGATTTCCTCTCTCTCTCTCTCTATCCCAGGGATCACTGGACAGTGATCAGGAGCAGGAACACTGGCTGATTTCCCCTCTCTCTCACTAACCCAGGGATCACTGGACAGTGATCAGGAGCAGGAACCCTGGATGATTTCCCCTCTCTCTGTAACCCAGGTATCACTGGACAGTGATCAGGAGCAGGAACCCTGGCTGATTTCCCCTCTCTCTCTAACCCAGGGATCACTGGACAGTGATCAGGAGCAGGAACCCTGGCTGATTTCCCCTCTCTCTCTCTAACCCAGGGATCACTGGACAGTGATCAGGAGCAGGAACCCTGGCTGATTTCCCCTCTCTCTCTAACCCAGGGATCACTGGACAGTGATCTGGAGCAGGAACCCTGGCTGATTTCGCCTCTCACTCCCTCTCACTAACCCAAGGATCACTGGACAGTGATCAGGAGCAGGAGCCCAGGCTGATTTCCCTTCTCTCTCTCTCTCTAACCCAGGGATCACTGGACAGTGATCAGGAGCAGGAACCCTGGCTGATTTCCTCTCTCTCTCTCTAACCCAGGGATCACTGGACAGTGATCAGGAGCAGGAGCCCAGGCTGATTTCCCTTCTCTCTCTCTCTCTAACCCAGGGATCACTGGACAGTGATCAGGAGCAGGAACCCTGGCTGATTTCCTCTCTCTCTCTCTAACCCAGGGATCACTGGACAGTGATCAGGAGCAGGAACCCTGGCTGATTTCCCCTCTCTCTCTCTAACCCAGGGATCACTGGAGCGTGATCAGGAGGATGAACCCTGGCTGATTTCTCCTCTTCTCTCTCTCTCTAACCCAGGGATCACTGGACAGTGATCAGGAGCAGGAACCCTGGCTGATTTCCCCTCTCTCTCTCTCGCAAACCCAGGGATTACTGGACAGTGATCAGGAGCAGGAACCCAGGCTGATTTCCCCTCTCTTTGCCTCTCTAACCGAGGGATCACTGGACAGTGATCAGGAGCAGGAACCCTGGCTGATTTCCCTTCTCTCTCTCCAACCCAGGGATCACTGGACAGTGATCAGGAGCAGGAACCCTGGCTGATTTCCCCTCTCTCTCTAACCCAGGGATCACTGGACAGTGATCAGGAGGATGAACCCTGGCTGATTTCCCCTCTCTCTCTAACCCAGGGATCACTGCACAGTGATCAGGAGCAGGAACCCTGGCTGATTTCCCCTCTCTCTCTAACCCAGGGATCACTGGACAGTGATCAGGAGCAGGAACCCTGGCTGATTTCCCCTCTCTCTCTAACCCAGGGATCACTGCTCAGTGATCAGGAGCAGGAACCCTGGCTGATTTCCCCTCTCTCTCTAACCCAGGGATCACTGGACAGTGATCAGGAGCAGGAACCCTGGCTGATTTCCCCTCTCTCTCTCTCCCTTACCCAGGGATCACTGGACAGTGATCAGGACCAGAAACCCTGGCTGATTTCCCCTCTCTCTCTCTCTAACCCAGGGATCACTGGACAGTGATCAGGAGCAGGAACCCTGGCTGATTTCGCCTCTCTCTCCCTCTCTAACCCAGGGATTACTGGACAGTGATCAGGAGCAGGAACCCTGGCTGATTTCCCCTCTCTCTGTCTCTCTAACCGAGGGATCACTGGAGAGTGATCAGGAGTAGGAACCCTGGCTGATTTCCCCTCTCTCTCTCTCTGCGCCAGGGATCACTGGACAGTGATCAGGAGCAGGAACCCTGGCTGATTTCCCCTCTCTCTCTCTCTAACCCAGGGATCACTGGACAGTGATCAGGAGCAGGAACCCTGGCTGATTTCCCCTCTCTCTCTCTCTAACCCAGGGATCACTGGACAGTGATCAGGAGCAGGAATCCTGGCTGATTTCCCCTCTCTCTCTCTAACCCAGGGTTCACTGGACAGTGATCAGGAGCAGGAACCCTCGCTGATTTCCCCTCTCTCTCTAACCCAGGGATCACTGGACAGTGATCAGGAGCAGGAACCCTAGCTTATTTCCCCTCTCTCTCTGTCTCTAACCCAGGGATCACTGGACAGTGATCAGGAGCAGGAACCCTGGCTGATTTCCCCTCTCTCTCTCTGCCCCAGGGATCACTGGACAGTGATCAGGAGCAGGAACCCTAGCTGATTTCCCCTCTCTCTCAAACCCAGGAATCACTTAAAAAGTGATCAGGAGCAGGAACCCTGGCTGATTTCCCCTCTCTCTGTCTCTCTAACCCAGGGATCACTGGACAGTGATCAGCAGCAGGAACACTGGCTGATTTCCCCCCTCTCTCTCTAACCCAGGGGATCACTGGACACTGATCGGTGCAGGAACCCTGTCTGATTTCCCCTCTCTCTCCCTCTCAATAACGCAGGGATCACTGGACAGTGATCAGGAGCAGGAACCCTGGCTGATTTCCCCTCTCTCTGTCTCTCTAACTGAGGGATCACTGGACCGTGATCAGGAGCAGGAACCCTGACTGATTTCCCCTCTCTCTGTAACCCAGGGATCACTGGACAGTGATCAGGAGGAGGAACCATGTCTGATTTCACCTCTCTCTCCCTCTCAATAACGCAGGGATCACTGGACAGTGATCAGGAGCAATAACCCTGGCTGATTTCCCCTCTCTCTGTCTCTCTAACTGAGGGATCACTGGACAGTGATCAAGAGCAGGAACCCTGGTTGATTTGCTCTCTCTCTATCTCTCTCTAACATAAGGATCACTGGACAGTGATCAGGAGCAGGAACCCTGGCTGATTTCCCCTCTCTCTGTCTCTAACCCAGGGATCACTGGACAGTGATCAGGAGCAGGAACCCTGGCTGATTTCCCCTCTCTCTCTCTCACCCAGGGATCACTGGACAGTGATCAGGAGCAGGAACCCTGGCTGATTTCCCCTCTCTCTCTCTCTCTGCGCCAGGGATCACTGGACAGTGATCAGGAGCAGGTACACTGGCTGATTTCCCCTCTCTCTCTCTAACCCAGGGGATCACTGGACAGTGATCAGGAGCAGGAACCCTGGCTGATTTCGCCTCTCTCTCCCTCTCTAACCCAGGGATCACTGGACAGTGATCAGGAGCAGGAACCCTGGCTGATTTCCCCTCTCTCTGTCTCTCTAAACCAGGGGATCACTGGACAGTGATCAGGAGCAGGAACCCAGGCTGATTTCCCCTCTCTCTCTCTCTCTAACCCAGGGATCACTGGACAGTGATCAGGAGCAGGAACCCTGGCTGATTTCCCCTCTCCCTCTCTAACCCAGGGATCACTGGACAGTGATCAGGAGCAGGAACCCTGGCTGATTTCCCCTCTCTCTGTCTCTCTAACCGAGGGATCACTGGACAGTGATCAGGAGCAGGAACCCTGGCTGATTTCCCCTCTCTCTGTCTCTCAAACTGAGGGATCACTGGACCGTGATCAGGAGCAGGAACCCTGGCTGATTTCCCCTCTCTCTCTCTCTAACCCAGGGATTACTGGACAGTGATCAGGAGCAGGAACCCTGGGTGATTTCCCCTCTCTATCTCTCTCCCTAACCCAGGGATTACTGGACAGTGATCTGGAGCAGGAACCCTGGCTGATTTCCCCTCTCTCTCTAACCCAGGGATCACTGGACAGTGATCAGGAGCAGGAACCCTGGCTGATTTCCCCTCTCTCTCTAACCCAGGGATCACTGCTCAGTGACCAGGAGCAGGAACCCTGGCTGATTTCCCCTCTCTCTGTCTCTCTAACCCAGGGATCACTGGACCGTGATCAGGAGCAGGAACCCTGGCTCATTTCCCCTCTCTCTCTCTCTCTGCCGCAGGGATCACTAGACCGTGATCAGGAGCAGGAACCCTGGCTGATTTCCCCTCTCTCTCTAACCCAGGGATCACTGGACAGTGATCAGGACCAGGAACCCTGGCTGATTTCCCCTCTCTCTCTCTCTAACCCAGGGATCACTGGACAGTGATCAGGAGCAGGAACCCTGGCTGATTTCGCCTCTCTCTCCCTCTCTAACCCAGGGATTACTGGACACTGATCAGGAGCAGGAACCCTGGCTGATTTCCCCTCTCTCTGTCTCTCTAACCGAGGGATCACTGGAGAGTGATCAGGAGTAGGAACCCTGGCTGATTTCCCCTCTCTCTCTCTCTCTAACCCAGGGATCACTGGACAGTGATCAGGAGCAGGAACCCTGGCTGATTTCCCCTCTCTCTCTCTGCGCCAGGGATCACTGGACAGTGATCAGGAGCAGGAACCCTGGCTGATTTCCCCTCTCTCTCTCTAACCCAGGGATCACTGGACAGTGATCAGGAGCAGGAACCCTGGCTGATTTCCTCTCTCTCTCTCTAACCCAGGGATCACTGGACAGTGATCAGGAGCAGGAACCCTGGCTGATTTCCCCTCTCTCTCTCTCTAACCCAGGGATCACTGGACAGTGATCAGGAGCAGGAACCCTGGCTGATTTCCCCTCTCTCTCTAACCCAGGGATCACTGGACAGTGATCAGGAGCAGGAAACCTGGCTGATTTCCCCTCTCTCTCTCTCTGACCTAGGGATCACTGGACAGTGATCAGGAGCAGGAACCTTGGCTGATTTCCCCTCTCTCTCTCTAACCCAGGGATCACTGGACAGTGATCAGGAGCAGGAACCCTGGCTGATTTCCCCTCTCTCTCTAACCCAGGGATCACTGGACAGTGATCAGGAGCAGGAACCCTGGCTGATTTCCCCTCTCTCTCTCTCTAACCCAGGGATCACTGGACAGTGATCAGGAGCAGGAACCCTGGCTGATTTCCCATCTCTCTCTAACCCAGGGATCACTGGACAGTGATCAGGAGCAGGAACCCTGGCTGATTTCCTCTCTCTCTCTCTCTAACCCAGGGATCACTGGACAGTGATCAGGAGCAGGAACCCTGGCTGATTTCCTCTCTCTCTCTCTCTAACCCAGGGATCACTGGACAGTGATCAGGAGCAGGAACCCAGGCTGATTTCCTCTCTCTCTCTCTAACCCAGGGATCACTGGACAGTGATCAGGAGCAGGTACCCTGGCTGATTTCCTCTCTCTCTCTCTGTAACCCAGGGATCACTGGACAGTGATCAGGAGCAGGAACCCTGGCTGATTCCCCTCTCTCTCTCTCTCTCGAACGAAGGGATCACTGGACAGTGATCAGGAGCAGGAAACTTGGCTGATTTCCTCTCACTCTCTCTCTCTCCCTCTAACCAAGGCATCGCTGGACAGTGATCAGGAGCAGGAACCGTGGCCGATTTCTGCTCTCTCTCTCTAATCCCGGGATCACTGGACAGTGATCAGGAGCAGGAACCCTGGCTGATTTCCCCTCGCTCTCTCTCTAACCCAGGGATCACTGGACAGTGATCAGGAGCAGGAACCCTGGCTGATTTCCCCTCTCTCTCTCTCTAACCCAGGGATCACTGGACAGTGATCAGGAGCAGGAACCCTGGCTGATTTCCCCTCTCTCTCTCTCTAACCCAGGGATCACTGGACAGTGATCAGGAGCAGGAACCCTGGCTGATTTACCTTTCTCTCTCTAACCCAGGGATCACTGGACAGTGATCAGGAGCAGGAACCCTGGCTGATTTCCCCTCTCTCTCTAACCCAGGGATCACTGGACAGTGATCAGGAGCAGGAACCCTGGCTGATTTCCCTTCTCTCTAACCCAGGGATCACTGGACAGTGATCAGGAGCAGGAACCCTGGCTGATTTCCCCTCTCTCTCTCTCTTATCCAGGGATCACTGGACAGTGATCAGGAGCAGGAACACTGGCTGATTTCCCCCCTCTCTCTCTAACCCAGGGATCACTGGACAGTGATCAGGAGCAGGAAACCTGGCTGATTTCCCCTCTCTCTCTCTCTAACCCAGGGATCACTGGACAGTGATCAGGAGCAGGAACCCTGGCTGATTTCCCCTCTCTCTCTCTCTAACCCAGGGATCACTGGACAGTGATCAGGAGCAGGAACCCTGGCTGATTTCCCCTCTCTCTCTAACCAAGGGATCACTGGACAGTGATCAGGAGCAGGAACCCTGGCTGATTTCCCATCTCTCTCTAACCCAGGGATCACTGGACAGTGATCAGGAGCAGGAACCCTGGCTGATTTCCCTCTCTCTCTCTCTCTAACCAGGGATCACTGGACAGTGATCAGGAGCAGGAACCCTGGCTGATTTCCCCTCTCTCTCTCTCTAACCCAGGGATCACTGGACAGTGATCAGGAGCAGGAACCCTGGCTGATTTCCCCCTCTCTCTCTCTAACCCAGGGATCACTGGACAGTGATCAGGAGCAGGAACCTGGCTGATTTCCCCTCTCTCTCTACCCAGGGATCACTGGACAGTGATCAGGAGCAGGAACCCTGGCTGATTTCCCCTCTCTCTCTCTCAAACCCAGGGATCACTGGACAGTGATCAGGAGCAGGAACCCTGGCTGATTTCCCCTCTCTCTCTCTCTAACCCAGGGATCACTGGACAGTGATCAGGAGCAGGAACCCTGGCTGATTTCCTCTCTCTCTCTCTAACCCAGGGATCACTGGACAGTGATCAGGAGCAGGAACCCTGGCTGATTTCCTCTCTCTCTCTAACCCAGGGATCACTGGACAGTGATCAGGAGCAGGAACCCTGGCTGATTTCCCCTCTCTCTCTCTAACCCAGGGATCACTGGACAGTGATCAGGAGCAGGAACCCTGGCTGATTTCCCCTCTCTCTCTAACCCAGGGATCACTGGACAGTGATCAGGAGCAGGAACCCTGGCTGATTTCCCCTCTCTCTCTAACCCAGGGATCACTGGACAGTGATCAGGAGCAGGAACCCTGGCTGATTTTCCCCTCTCTCTCTAACCCAGGGATCACTGGACAGTGATCAGGAGCAGGAACCCTGGCTGATTTCCCTCTCTCTCTCTCTAACCCAGGGATAACTGGACAGTGATCAGGAGCAGGAACCCTGGCTGATTTCCCTCTCTCTCTCTCTCTAACCAGGGATCACTGGACAGTGATCAGGAGCAGGAACCCTGGCTGATTTCCCTTTCTCTCTCTAACCCAGGGATCACTGGACAGTGATCAGGAGCAGGAACCCTGGCTGATTTCCCTCTCTCTCTCTCTAACCCAGGGATCACTGGACAGTGATCAGGAGCAGGACCCTGGCTGATTTCCCTCTCTCTCTCTTAACCCGGATCACTGGACAGTGATCAGGAGCAGGAACCCTGGCTGATTTCCCCTCTCTCTCTCTCTAACCCAGGGATCACTGGACAGTGATCAGGAGCAGGAAACCTGGCTGATTTCCCTCTCTCTCTCTAACCCAGGGATCACTGGACAGTGATCAGGAGCAGGAACCCTGGCTGATTTCCCCTCTCTCTCTCTAACCCAGGGATCACTGGACAGTGATCAGGAGCAGGAACCCTGGCTGATTTCCCTTCTCTCTCTCTAACCCAGGGATCACTGGACAGTGATCAGGAGCAGGAACCTGGCTGGTTTCCCCTCTCTCTCTCTAACCCAGGGATCACTGGACAGTGATCAGGAGCAGGAACCCTGGCTGATTTCCCATCTCTCTCTAACCCAGGGATCACTGGACAGTGATCAGGAGCAGGAACCCTGGCTGATTTCTCTTCTCTCTCTCTAACCCAGGGATCACTGGACAGTGATCAGGAGCAGGAACCCTGGCTGATTTCCCCTCTCTCTGTAACCCAGGGATCACTGGACAGTGATCAGGAGCAGGAACCCTGGCTGATTTCCCCTCTCTCTCTCTCTCTCGAACGAAGGGATCACTGGACAGTGATCAGGAGCAGGAACCCTGGCTGATTCCCCTCTCTCTCTCTCTAACCCAGGGATCACTGGACAGTGATCAGGAGCAGGAAACTGGCTGTTTTCTCTCTCTCTCTCTAACCAGGGATCACTGGACAGTGATCAGGAGCAGGAACCCTGGCTGATTTCCCTTCTCTCTCTCTAACCCAGGGATCACTGGACAGTGATCAGGAGCAGGAACCCTGGCTGATTTCCCGTCTCTCTCTCTCTAACCCAGGGATCACTGGACAGTGATCAGGAGCAGGAACCCTGGCTGATTTCCCCTCTCTCTCTCTAACCCAGGGATCACTGGACAGTGATCAGGAGCAGGAACCCTGGCTGAATTCACCTCTCTCTCTCTAACCCAGGGATCACTGGACAGTGATCAGGAGCAGGAACCCTGGCTGATTTCCTCTCTCTCTCTCTAACCCAGGGATCACTGGACAGTGATCAGGAGCAGGAACCCTGGCTGATTTCCCCTCTCTCTCTCTAACCCAGGGATCACTGGACAGTGATCAGGAGCAGGAACCCTGGCTGATTTCTCCTCCCTCTCTCTCTAACCAGGGATCACTGGACAGTGATCAGGAGCAGGAACCCTGGCTGATTTCCCCTCTCTCTCTCTAACCCAGGGATCACTGGACAGTGATCAGGAGCAGGAACCCTGGCTGATTTCCTCTCTCTCTCTCTCTCTAACCCAGGGATCACTGGACAGTGATCAGGAGCAGGAACCCTGGCTGATTTCCCCCTCTCTCTCTCTCTACCCAGGGATCACTGGACAGTGATCAGGAGCAGGAACCCTGGCTGATTCCCCTCTCTCTCTCTCTCTAACCCAGGATCACTGGACAGTGATCAGGAGCAGGAACCCTGGCTGATTTCCCCTCTCTCTCTAACCCAAGGATCACTGGACAGTGATCAGGAGCAGGAACCCTGGCTGATATCACCTCGCTCCCTCTATAACCCAGGGATCAAAGGACAGGGATCATGAGCAGGGAACCTGGCTGATTTCCCCTCTCTCTCTCTAACCCACGGATCACTGGACAGTGATCAGGAGCAGGAACCCTGGCTGATTTCTCCTCCCTCTCTCTCTAACCCAGGGATCACTGGACAGTGATCAGGAGCAGGAACCCTGGCTGATTTCCCTTTCTCTCTCTCTCTAACCAGGGGTTACTGGACAGTGATCAGGAGCAGGAACCTGGCTGATTTCCCTCTCTCTCTCTCTAACCCAGGGATCACTGGACAGTGATCAGGAGCAGGAACCCTGGCTGATTTCCTCTCTCTCTCTCTAACCCAGGGATCACTGGACAGTGATCAGGAGCAGGAACCCTGGCTGATTTCCTCTCTCTCTCTCTAACCCAGGGATCACTGGACAGTGATCAGGAGCAGGAACCCTGGCTGATTTCCCCTCTCTCTCTCTAACCCAGGGATCACTGGACAGTGATCAGGAGCAGGAACCCTGGCTGATTTACCCGCTATCTCTCTCTAACCCAGGGATCACTGGACAGTGATCAGGAGCAGGAACCCTGGCTGATTTCCCTCTCTCTCTCTCTCTAACCAGGGATCACTGGACAGTGTTCAGGAGCAGGAATCCTGGCTGATTTCCCCTCTCTCTCTCTCTCTAAGCCAGGGATCACTGGACAGTGATCTGGAGCAGGAACCCTCTCTGATTTCCCCTCTCCCTCTAACCCAGGGATCACTGGACAGTGATCAGGAGCAGGAACCCTGGCTGATTTCCTCTCCCTCTCTCTCTAACCCAGGGATCATTGGACAGTGATCAGGAGCAGGAGCCCTGGCTGATTTCCCCTCTCTCTCCCACTAACCCAGGGATCACTGGACAGTGATCAGGAGCAGGAACCTGGCGGGTTTCCCCTCTCTCTCTCCCACTAACCCAGGGATCACTGGACAGTGATCAGGAGCAGGAACCCTGGCTGATTTCCCCTCTCTCTCTCTCTAACCCAGGGATCACTGGACAGTGATCAGGAGCAGGAACCCTGGCTGATTTCCCCTCTCTCTCTAACCCAGGGATCACTGGACAGTGATCAGGAGCAGAACCCTGGCTGATTCCCCTCTCTCTCTCTCTCTAACCCAGGGATCACTGGACAGTGATCAGGAGCAGGACCCTGGCTGATTTCCCTCTCTCTCTCTCTCTACCCAGGGATCACTGGACAGTGATCAGGAGCAGGAACCCTGGCTGATTTCCCCTCTCTCTCTGACCCAGGGATCACTGGACAGGGAGCAGGAGCAGGAACCCTGGCTGATTTCCCCTCGCTCTCTCTCAAACGCAGGGATCACTGGACAGTGATCAGGAGCAGGAATCCTGGCTGATTTCGCCTCGCTCTCTCTCAAAACCAGGGATCACTGGACAGTGATCAGGAGCAGGAACCCTGGCTGATTTCCCCTCTCTCTCTCTCTAACCCAGGGATCACTGGACAGTGATCAGGAGCAGGAACCCTGGCTGATTTCCCCTCTCTCTCTCTAACCCAGGGATCACTGGACAGTGATCAGGAGCAGGAACCCTGGCTGATTTCCCTCTCTCTCACTAACCCAGGGATCACTGGACAGTGATCAGGAGCAGGAACCCTGGCTGATTTCCCCTCTCTCTCTAACCCAGGGATCACTGGACAGTGATCAGGAGCAGGAACCCTGGCTGATTTCCCCTCTCTCTCTCTCTAACCCAGGGATCACTGGACAGTGATCAGGAGCAGGAACCCTGGCTGATTTCCTTCTCTCTCTCT
>NW_024470809.1:662507-769904 GCF_017639515.1 Carcharodon carcharias
TAATCCCCACACCCCTCACTGAAACACTCTGATATATCCCACACCCCTTACTGTAACACTCTGATATATCCCACACCCCTCACTGTAATACTCTGATATATCCCACACCCCTCACTGTAACACTCTGATATATCCCACACCCCTCACTGTAACACTCTGATATACCCCAAACCCCTCACTGTAACACTCTAATATACACCACACCCCTCACTGTAACTCTCTGATATATCCCACACACCTCACTGTAATGCTCTGATATATCCCACATCCCTCACTGTAACCCTCTGATATACCCCACACCCCTCACTGTAACACTCTGAGATACCCCACACTCCTCACTGTAACACTCTGATATACCCCACACCCCTCACTGTAACCCTCTGATATACCCCACACCCTCACTGTAACACTCTGATATACCCCGCACCCGTCACTGTAACACTCTGATATATCCCAGACCCCTCACTGTAACACTCTGATATATCCCACACCCCTCACTGTAACACTCTGATATATCCCAGACCCCTCACTTTAACACTCTGATATATTCCACACCTCTCACTGTAACACTCTGATATATCCCACACCCCTCACTGTAATACTCTGATATATCCCACACCCCTCACTGTAACCCTCTGATATACGCCACATCCCTCACTGTAACACTCTGATATTTCCCACACCCCTCAATGTAACACTCTGATATACCCCGCACCCCTCACTGTAACACTCTGATATTTCCCACACCCCTCAATGTAACACTCTGATATACCCCGCACCCCTCACTGTAACACACTGATATACCCCACACCGCTCACTGTAATACTCTGATATATCCCACACCCCTCCCTGTAGCATTCTGATATATTACACACCCCTCACTGTAACACTCTGATATACCCCACACACTCTCTGTAACACTCTGATATACCACACACCCCTCACTATAACACTCTGATATACCCCACACCCCACACTGTAACACTGATATCTCACACACCCCTCACTGTAACACTCTGATATCTCACACACCCCTCACTGTAATATTCTTAAATACCCCACACCCATCACTGTAACACTCTGATATACCCCACACCCCTCACTGTAACCCTCTGATATACCCCACACCCTCACTGTAACACTCTGATATACCCCACACCCGTCACTGTAACACTCTGATATATCCCAAACCCCTCACTGTAACACTCTGATATATCCCACACCCCTCACTTTAACACTCTGATATATTCCACACCCCTCACTGTAACACTCTGATATATCCCACACCCCTCACTGTAACACTCTGATATATCCCACACCCCTCACTGTAACCCTCTGATATACGCCACATCCCTCACTGTAACGCACTGATATAACCCACACCGCTCACTGTAACACTCTGATATTTCCCACACCCCTCAATGTAACACACTGATATACCCCACAGCGCTCACTGTAATACTCTGATATATCCCACACCCCTCCCTGTAGCATTCTGATATATCCCACACCCCTCACTGTAACACTCTGATATACCCCACACACTCTCTGTAACACTCTGATATACCCCACGCCCCTCACTATAACACTCTGATATACCCCACACCCCTCACTGTAACACTCTGATATCTCACACACCCCTCACTGTAATATTCTTAAATACCCCACACCCCTCACTGTAACACTCTGATATGTCCCACACCCTTCACTATAACACTCTGATATACCCCGCACCCCTCACTGTAACACACTGATATACCCCACACCGCTCACTGTAATACTCTGATATATCCCACACCCCTCAATGTAGCATTCTGATATATCCCACACCCCTCAATGTAACACTCTGATATTTCCCACACCCCTCAATGTAACACTCTGATATACCCCGCACCCCTCACTGTAACACACTGATATACCCCACACCCCTCGCTGTAACACTCTGATATACCCCACACTCCTCACTGTAACACTCTGATATTTCCCACACCCCTCAATGTAACACTCTGATATACCCGGCACCCCTCACTGTAACACTCTGATATACCCCACACCCCTCGCTGTAACACTCTGATATACCCCACACCCCTCACTGTAACACTCTGATATACCCCGCACCCCTCACTGTAACACTCTGATATTTCCCACACCCCTCAATGTAACACTCTGATATACCCCACACCGCTCACTGTAATACTCTGATATATCCCACACCCCTCAATGTAACACTCTGATATACCCCGCACCCCTCACTGTAACACACTGATATACCCCACACCGCTCAATGTAACACTCTGATATATCCCACACCCCTCAATGTAACACTCTGATATACCCCACACCCCTCACTGTAACACTCTTATATCTCACACACCCCTCACTGTAACTTTCTGATATACCCCACACCCCTCAATTTAACACTCTGATATATCCCACACCCCTTACTGTAACACTCTGATATATCCCACACCCCTCACTGTTACTCTCTGATATACCCCACACCCTCACTGTAACACTGATATACCCCACACCCCTCACTGTAACACTCTGATATACCCCACACCCCTCACTGTAACACTCTGATATATCCCACACCCCTCACTGTAACACTCTGATATATCCCACACCCCTCACTGTAACACTCTGATATATCCCACATCCCTCACTGTAACACTCTGATATATCCCACACCCCTCACTGTAACACTCTGATATACCCCACACCCCTCACTGTAACACTCTGATATATCCCACACCCCTCACTGTAACACTCTGATATACCCCACACCGCTTACTGTAACACTCTGATATATCCCACACCCCTCACTGTAACACTCTGATATATCCCACACCCCTCATTGTAACACTCTGATATTTCCCACACCCCTCAATGTAACACTCTGATATACCCCACACCCTCACTGTAACACTCTGATATACCCCACACCCCTCACTGTAACACTCTGATATCTCACACACCCCTCACTGTAACACTCTGATATACGCCACACCCCTCAATGTAACAGTCTGATATATCACACACCCCTTAGTGTAACACTCTGATATATCCCACACTCCTCACTGTAACACTCTGATATATCCCACACCCCTCACTGTAACACTCTGATATATCCCACACCCCTCACTGTAACAATCTGATATACCCCACACCCTCACTGTAACACTCTGATATATCCCACACCCCTCACTGTAACACTCTGATATATTCCACACCCCTCACTGTAACACTCTGATATACGCCACACCCCTCACTGTAACACCCTGATATTTCCCACACCCCTCAATGTAACACTCTGAGATACCCCACACCCCTCACTGTAACACTCTGATATACCCCACACCCCTCACTGTAACACTCTTATATACCCCGCACCCCTCACTGTAACACACTGATATACCCCACACCGCTCACTGTTATACTCTGATATATCCCACACCCCTCCCTGTAGCATTCTGATATATCCCACACCCCTCACTGTAACACTCTGATATTTCCCACACCCCTCAATGTAACACTCTGATATACCCCGCACCCCTCACTGTAACACTCTGATATACCCCACACCCCTCGCTGTAACATTCTGATATACCCCACACCCCTCACTGTAACACTCTGATATACCCCTTCACCGCTCACGGTAATACTCTGATATATCCCACACCCCTCACTGTACCACTTCGATATATCCCACACCCCTCACTGTAACACTCTGATATACCCAACACTCCTCACTATTACACTCTGATATACCCCACACCTCTCACTGTATCCCCCTGATATACCCCACACCCCTTAATGTAACACTCTGATATACCCCGCACCCCTCACGGTAACACTCTGATATGCCCCACACCCCTCACAGTAACACTCTGATATATCACACACCCCTCACTGTAACACTCTCATATACCCCGCACACCTCACTGTAGCATTCTGATATATCCCACACCCCTCACTGTAACATTCTTATATATCCCACACCCCTCACTGTAACATTCTGATATATCCCACACCCCTCACTGTAACACTCTAATATACCCCTAACCCCTCACTGTAACACTCTGATATAACCCACACACCTCACTGTAACACTCTGATATATCCCACACCCCTCACTGTAACACTCTGATATATCCCACACCCCTCACTGTAACACGCTGATATACCCCACACTCCTCACTATAACACTCTGATATACCCCACACCTCTCGCTGTAACACAGTGATATACCCCACACCCCACACTGTAACACTCTGATATATCCCACACCCCTCACTGTAACACTCTGATATAACCCACACCGCTCACAGTAACACTCTGATATACCCCACACCCCTCACTCTAACATTCTGATATAACCCACACCCCTCACTGTTACACTCTGATATACCCCTAACCCCTCACTGTAACACTCTGATGTACCCCACACCCCTTACTGTTACACTCTGTTATACCCCACACCCCTCACTGTAACACTCTGATATACCCCACACCCCTCACTGTAACACTCTGATATACCCCACACCCCTCACTGTAACACTCTGATATACCCCACACCCCTCACTGTAACACTCTGATATCTCCACACCATTCACTTTAACACTCTGATATACCCCACACTCCAAACTGTAACATTCTGATATTCCCACACCCCTCACTGTAACACTCTGATATACCCCACATCCCTCACTGTAACACTCTGATATACCCACATCCCACATTGTAACACTCTGATATATCCCACACCCCTCACTGTAACACTCTGATATACACCCCACACCCCTCACTGTAACACTCTGATATACCCCACACCCCTCACTGTAACACTCTGATATACCCCACACCCCTCACTGTAACACTCTGATATACCCCACATCCCTCACTGTAACACTCTGATATATCCCACACCCCTCACTGTAACACTCTGATATACACCGCAACCCTCACTGTAACACTCTGATATATCCCACACCCCTCACTGTAACACTCTGATATATCCCACACCCCTCACTGTAACACTCTGATATATCCCACACCCCTCACTGTAACTCTCTGATATACCCCACACCCCTCACTGTAACACTCTGATATATCCCACACCCCTCACTGTAACACTCTGATATATCCCACACCCCTCACTGTAACACTCTGATATATCCCACACCCCTCACTGTAACACTCTGATATATCCCACACCCCTCACTGTAACACTCTGATATTTCCCACACCCCTCAATGTAACACTCTGATATACCCCGCACCCCTCACTGTAACACTCTGATATACCCCACACCCCTCGCTGTAACACTCTGATATTCCCCACACTCCTCACTGTAACACTCTGATATTTCCCACACCCCTCAATGTAACACTCTGATATACCGGGCACCCCTCACTGTAACACTCTGATATACCCCACACCCCTCGCTGTAACACTCTGATATACCCCGCACCCCTCACTGTAACACTCTGATATTTCCCACACCCCTCAATGTAACACTCTGATATACCCCGCACCCCTTACTGTAACACTCTGATATATCCCACACCCCTCACTGTAATACTCTGATATATCCCACACCCCTCACTGTAACACTCTGATATATCCCACACCCCTCACTGTAGCATTCTGATATATCCAAAACCCCTCACTGTAACACTCTGATATACCCGACACCTCTCACTGTAACCCCCTGATATACCCCACACCCTCACTTTAACACTCTGATATATCCCACACCCCTCACTGTAACCCTCTGATATACCCCACACCCTCACTGTAACACTCTGATATACCCCACACCCCTCACTGTAACACTCTGATATATCCCACACCCCTCACTGTAACACTCTGATATACCCCACACCCCTCACTGTAACACTCTGATATCTCACACACCCCTCACTGTAACACTCTGATATACCCCACACCCCTCACTGTAACACTCTGATATATCCCACACCCTCACTATAACACTCTGATATATCCCACACCCCTCACTGTAACACTCTGATATACCCCACACCCCGCACTGTAACACTCTGATATATCCCACACCCCTCACTGTAACACTCTGATATACCCCACACCCCTCACTGTAACACTCTGATATTCCCACAGCCCTCACTGTAACACTCTGATATACCCCACACCCCTCACTGTAACACTCTGATATACCCCACACCCTCACTGTAACACTCTGATATATCCCACACCCCTCACTGTAACACTCTGATATATCCCACACCCCTCACTGTAACACTCTGATATATCCCACACCCCTCACTGTAACACTCTGATATACCCACACCCCTCACTGTAACACTCTGATATAAGCCACACCCCTCACTGTAACACTCTGATATATCCCACACCCCTCACTGTAACACTCTGATATATCCCACACCCCTCACTGTAACACTCTGATATACCCCACACCCCTCACTGTAACACTCTGATATACCCCACACCCCTCACTGTAACACTCTGATATTTCCCACACCCCTCACTGTAACACTCTGATATACCCCACACCCCTCACTGTAACACACTGATATACCCCACACCGCTCAATGTAACACTCTGATATATCCCACACCCCTCAATGTAACACTCTGATATATCCCACACCCCTCACTGTAACACTCTGATATACCCCACACCCCTCACTGTAACACACTGATATACCCCACACCCCTCACTGTAACACTGATATACCACACACCCCTCACTGTAACACTCTGATATGCCCCACACCCCTTACTGTAACACTCTGATATATCCCACACCCCTCACTGTAATACTCTGATATATCCCACACCCCTCACTGTAACACTCTGATATACCCCACACCCCTCAATGTAACACTCTGATATATCCCACACCCCTCACTGTAACTCTCTGATATACCCCACACCCCTCACTGTAACACTGATATACCCCACACCCCTCACTGTAACACTCTGATATACCCCACACCCCTTACTGTAACACTGATATATCCCACACCCCTCACTGTAACACTCTGATATACCCCACACCGCTTACTGTAAAACTCTGATATATCCCACACCCCTGACTGTAACACTGTGATATAACCCACACCCCTCACTGTAACACTCTGATATACCCCACACCCCTCACTTTAATGCTCTGATATATCCCACACCCCTCACTGTAACACTCTGATATATCCCACACCCCTCATTGTAACACTCTGATATTTCCCACACCCCTCAATGTAACCCTCTGATATACCCCACACCCTCACTGTAACACTCTGATATACCGGGCACCCCTCACTGTAACACTCTGATATACCCCTCACCCCTCACAGTAACACTCTGATATACCCCACACCCCTCACTGTAACACTCTGATATCTCACACACCCCTCACTGTAACTTTCTGATATACCCCACACCCCTCAATTTAACACTCTGATATATCCCACACCCCTTACTGTAACACTCTGATATATCCCACACCCCTCACTGTAACACTCTGATATACCCCACACCCCTCACTGTAACACTCTGATATATCCCACACCCCTTACTGTAACACTCTGATATATCCCACACCCCTCACTGTAATACTCTGATATATCCCACACCCCTCACTGTAACACTCTGATATATCCCACACCCTCACTGTAATGCTCTGATATATCCCACATCCCTCACTGTAACACTCTGATATATCCCACACCCCTCACTGTAACACTCTGATATACCCCACACCCTCACTGTAACACTCTGATATACCCCACACCCGTCACTGTAACACTCTGATATATCCCACACCCCTCACTGTAACACTCTGATATATCCCACACCCCTCACTGTAACACTCTGATATATCCCACACCCCTCAGTGTAACACTCTGATATATCCCACACCCCTCACTGTAACACTCTGATATATCCCACACCCCTCACTGTAACACTCTGATATACGCCACACCCCTCACTGTAACACTCTGATATTTCCCACACCCCTCATTGAAACACTCTGATATACCCCACACCCCTCGCTGTAACCCTCTGATATACCCGACACCGCTCACTGTAACACTCTGATATTTCCCACACCCCTCAATGTAACACTCTGAGATACCCCACACCCCTCACTGTAACACTCTGATGTACCCCGCACCCCTCCGTGTAACACACTGATATACCCCACACCTCTCACTATAATACTCTGATATATCCCACACCCCTCCCTGTAGCATTCTGATATATCCCACACCTCTCACTGTAACACTCTGATATTTCCCACACCCCTCAATGTAACACTCTGATATACCCCGCACCCCTCACTGTAACACTCTGATATACCCCACACCCCTCGCTGTAACACTCTGATATACCCCACACCCCTCACTGTAACACTCTGATATACCCCTTCACCGCTCACGGTAATACTCTGATATATCCCACACCCCTCACTGTACCACTTCGATATATCCCACACCCCTCACTGTAACACTCTGATATACCCAACACTCCTCACTATTACACTCTGGTATACCCCACACCTCTCACTGTATCCCCCTGATATACCCCACACCCCTTAATGTAACACTCTGATATACCCCGCACCCCTCACGGTAACACTCTGATATGCCCCACACCCCTCACAGTAACACTCTGATATATCACACACCCCTCACTGTAACACTCTCATATACCCCACACACCTCACTGTAGCACTCTGATATATCCCACACCCCTCACTGTAACACTCTGATATATCCCACACCCCTCACTGTAACACTCTGATATATCCCACACCCCTCACTGTAACACTCTGATATACCCCACACCTGACACCATAACACTCTGATATACCCCGCACTGTAACACGCTGAAATATCCCACAGACCTCACTGTAACACTCTGATATATCCCACACCCCTCACTGTAACACTCTGATATATCCCACACCGCTCACTGTAACACTCTGATATACCCCACACCCCTCACTCTAACATTCTGATATAACCCACACCCCTCACTGTTACACTCTGATATACCCCTAACCCCTCACTGTAACACTCTGATGTACCCCACACCCCTTACTGTTACACTCTGTTATACCCCACACCCCTCACTGTAACACTCTGATATACCCCACACCCCGCACTGTAACACTCTGATATATCCCACACCCCTCACTGTAAAGCTCTGATATATCCCACACCCCTCACTGTAACACTCTGATATACACCACGCCCCTCACTGTAACACTCTGATATACCCCACACCGCTCACTGTAACACTCTGATATATCCCACGCCACTCACTGTTACACTCTGATATACCCCACACCCTCACTGTAACACTCTGATATATCCCACGCCACTCACTGTAACACTCTGATATATCCCACAGCACTAACTGTTACACTCTGATATACCCCACACCCCTCACTGTAACACTCTGTGATACCCCACACCCCTCACTGTAACACTCTGATATACACCACACCCCTCACTGTAACACTCTGATATATCCCACACCCCTCACTGTAACACTCTGATATCTCCCACACCCCTCACTGTAACACTCTGATATACCCACACCCCTCACTGTAACACTCTGTGATACCCCACACCCCTCACTGTAACACTCTGATATACCCCACACCCCTCACTGTAACACACTGATATATCCCACACCCCTCACTGTAACACTCTGATATACCCCACACCCCTCACTGTAACACTCTGATATATCCCACACCCCTCACTGTAACACTCTGATATACCCCACACCCTCACTGTAGCACTCTGATATATCCCACACCCCTCACTGTAACACTCTGATATACCCCACACCCCTCACTGTAACACTCTGATATACCCCACACCCCTCACTGTAACACTCTGATATACCCCACACCCCTCACTGTAACACTCTGATATACCCCACACCCCTCACTGTAACACTCTGATATATCCCACACCCCTCACTGTAACACTCTGATATATCCCACACCCCTCACTGTAACACTCTGATATACCCCACACCCCTCACTGTAACACTCTGATATATCCCACACCCCTCACTGTAACACTCTGATATATCCCACACCCCTCACTGTAACACTCTGATATACCCCACACCCCTCACTGTAACACTCTGTTATACCCCACACCCCTCACTGTAACACTCTGATATACCCCACACCCCGCACTGTAACACTCTGATATATCCCCACACCCCTCACTGTAACACTCTGATATACCCCACACCCCGCACTGTAACACTCTGACATATCCCACTCCCCTCACTGTAACACTCTGATATACCCCACACCCTCACTGTAACACTCTGATATATCCCACACCACTCACTGTAACACTCTGATATATCCCACAGCACTCACTGTTACACTCTGATATACCCCTACCCCTCACTGTAACACTCTGTGATACCCCCACCCCTCACTGTAACACTCTGATATACCCCACACCCCTCACTGTAACACACTGATATATCCCACACCCCTCACTGTAAAACACTGATATACCCCACACCCCGCACTGTAACACTCTGACATATCCCACTCCCCTCACTGTTACACTCTGATATACCCCACACCCTCACTGTAACACTCTGATATATCCCACACCACTCACTGTAACACTCTGATATATCCCACAGCACTCACTGTTACACTCTGATATACCCCACACCCCTCACTGTAACACTCTGTGATACCCCCACCCCTCACTGTAACACTCTGATATACCCCACACCCCTCACTGTAACACACTGATATATCCCACACCCCTCACTGTAACACTCTGATATCTCACACACCCCTCACTGTAACACTCTGATATACCCCACACCCCTCACTGTAACACTCTGTGATACCCCACACCCCTCAGTGTAACACTCTGATATACCCCACACCCCTCACTGTAACACACTGATATATCCAACACCCCTCACTGTAACACTCTGTTATACCCCACACCCCTCACTGTAACACTCTGTTATACCCCACACCCCTCACTGTAACACTCTGATATACCCCACACCCCTCACTGTAACAATCTGATATACCCCACACCCCTCACTGTAACACTCTGATATAACCCACACCCCTCACTGTAAAACTCTGATATATCCCACACCCCTCACTGTAACACTCTGATATATCCCACAGCCCTCACTGTAACACTCTGATATAACCCACACCCCTCACTGTAACACTCTGATATAAGTGACACACTCACCGTGATACTCTGCTATAAGTCGCAGCCCTCCGTCAGCGACAGCAGCACATGAATAGCAGCATCACCACAAAGAGCAGACAGAAAGCACCAGCTAGGATATTCCTCATCGTCCCACTCAGAGTGTCTGTGCGAGAGAATACTTTCAATAAACAACACATCCAACCCAGCTTCACATATCCTCTTATTCTCATCCCCAACTACCTTAACATGCACGGCTGTTAAAATTCAGCCGCATGGGTTAGAGGGAGAGGGAATTGAGACAGGGATATTCATCCAATTCACATTCCTGCTCCTGATAACTGTCCAGTGATCCCTGGGTTAGAGAGAGAGAGAGAGGAAATCAGCTAGGGGTCCTGCTCCTGATCACTGTCCAGTGATCCCTGGGTAAGAGAGAGAGAGCGAGAGGAAATCAGCCAAGGTTCCTGCTCCTGATCACTGTCCAGTGATCCCTGGGTTAGAGAGAGTAGGGAAATCAGCCAGGGTTCCTGCTCCTGATCACTGTCCAGTGATCCCTGGGTTACAGAGAGAGGGGAAATCAGCCAGGGTTCCTGCTCCTGATCACTGTCCAGTGATCCCTGGGTTAGACAGAGAGAGGGGAAATCAGCTAGGGTTCCTGCTCCTGATCACTGTCCAGTGATCCCTGGGTTAGAGAGAGAGAGCGAGGGGAAATCAGCCAGTGTTCCTGCTCCTGATCACTGTCCAGTGATCCCTGGGTTAGAGAGAAAGGGGAAATCAGCCAGGGTTCCTGCTCCTGATCACTGTCCAGTGATCCCTGGGTTAGACAGAGAGAGGGGAAATCAGCCAGGGTTCCTGCTCCTGATCACTGTCCAGTGATCCCTGGGTTAGAGAGAGAGAGGGGAAATCAGCCAGGGTTCCTGCTCCTGATCACTGTCCAGTGATCCCTGGGGTAGAGAGAGAGAGGGGAAATCAGCCAGGGTTCCTGCTCCTGATCACTGTCCAGTGATCCCTGGGTGAGACAGAGAGAGGGGAAATCAGCCAGGGTTCCTGCTCCTGATCACTGTCCAGTGATCCCTGGGTTAGAGAGAGAGAGAGAGGGGAAATCAGCCAGGGTACCTGCTCCTGATCACTGTCCAGTGATCCCTGGATTAGATAGACTTCGAGGGGAAATCAGCCAGTATTCCAGCTCCTGATCACTGTCCAGTCATCCCTGGGTTAGAGAAGGAAGGGGGTAAATCAGCCAGGGTTCCTGCTCATGATCACTGTCCAGTGATCCCTGGGTTAGAGAGAGAGAGCAGAAATCAGCCAGGGTTCCTGCTCCTGATCACTGTCCAGTGATCCCTGGGTTGGAGAGAGAGAGAGGGAAAATCAACCAGGGATCCTGCTCCTGATCACTGTCGAGTGATCCCTGGGTTAGAGAGAGAGAGCAGAAATCAGCCAGGGTTCCTGCTCCTGATCACTGTCCAGTGATCCCTGGATTAGATAGACTTCGAGGGGAAATCAGCCAGTATTCCAGCTCCTGATCACTGTCCAGTCATCCCTGGGTTAGAGAAGGAAGGGGGTAAATCAGCCAGGGTTCCTGCTCATGATCACTGTCCAGTGATCCCTGGGTTAGAGAGAGAGAGAGAGGGAAAATCAACCAGGGATCCTGCTCCTGATCACTCTCGAGTGATCCCTGGGTTAGAGAGAGAGAGAGGGGGGGAATCAGCCAGTGTTCCTGCTCCTGATCACAGTCCAGTGATCCCTGGGTTAAAGAGAGAGAGAGGGGAAATCAGCCAGTGTTCCTGCTCCTGATCACTGTCCAGTGATCCCTGGGTTAGAGATGGAGAGGGGAAATCAGCCAGGGTTCCTGCTCCTGATCACTGTCCAGTGATCCCTGGGTTAGAGAGAGAGGGGAAATCAGCCAGGGTTCCTGCTCCTGCTCACTGTCCAGTGATCCCTGGGTTAGAGAGAGAGAGAGAGAGGGCAAATCAGCCAGGGTTCCTGCTCCTGATCACTGTCCAGTGATCCCTGGGTGAGAGAGAGAGAGGGTAAATCAGCCAGGGTTCCTAGTCCTGATCACTGTCCAGTAATCCCTGGGTTAGAGAGACAGAGAGAGGGGAAATCAGCCATTTTTCCTACTCCTGATCACTGTCCAGTGATCCCCAGGTTAGAGAGGGAGAGAGAGGCGAAATCAGCCAGGGATTCTACTGCTGATCACTGAGCAGTGATCCCTGGGTTAGAGAGAGAGAGAGGGGAAATCAGCCAGGGTTCCTGATCCTTATCACTGTCCAGTGATCCGTGGGTTAGAGAGAGAGAGAGGGGAAATCAGCCAGGGTTCCTGCTCCTGATCACTGTCCAGTGATCCCTGGGTTAGAGAGAGAGGGGAAATCAGCCAGGGTTCCTGCTCCTGCTCACTGTCCAGTGATCCCTGGGTTAGAGAGAGAGAGAGAGAGGGCAAATCAGCCAGGGTTCCTGCTCCTGATCACTGTCCAGTGAGCCCTGGGTGAGAGAGAGAGAGGGTAAATCAGCCAGGGTTCCTAGTCCTGATCACTGTCCAGTGATCCCTGGGTTAGAGAGACAGAGAGAGGGGAAAACAGCCATTTTTCCTACTCCTGATCACTGTCCAGTGATCCCCGGGTTAGAGAGGGAGAGAGAGGCGAAATCAGCCAGGGTTTCTACTCCTGATCACTGTCCAGTGATCCCTGGGTTAGAGAGAGAGAGAGGGGAAATCAGCCATGGTTCCTGCTCCTTATCACTGTCCAGTGATCCCTGGGTTAGAGAGAGAGAGAGGGGAAATCAGTCAGGGTTCCTGCCCCTGATCACTGTCCAGTGATCCCTGGGTTAGAGAGAGAGAGGGGAAATCAGCCAGGGTTCCTGCTCCTGATCACTGTCCAGTAATCCCTGGGTTAGAGAGAGAGGGGAAATAAGCCAGGGTTCCTGCTCCTGATCACTGTCCAGTGACCCCTCGGTTAAAGAGAGAGAGAGAGGGGAAATCAGCCAGGGTTCCTGCTCCTGATCACTGTCCAGTGATCCTTGGGGTAGAGAGAGAGTGAGAGGAAATCAGCCAGGGTTCCTGCTCCTGATCACTGTCCAGTGATCCCTGGGTTAGAGATTGATAGGGGAAATCAGCCAGGGTTCCAGCTCCTGATCACTGTCCAGTGATCCCTGCGTTAGAGAGAGAGAGAGGGGAAATCAGCCAGGGTTCCTGCTCCTGATCATTGCCCAGTGATTCCTGTATTAGAGAGTGAGAGGAAATCAGCCAGGGTTCCTGCTCCTGATCACTGTCCAGTGATCCCTGGGTTAGAGATTGATAGGGGAAATCAGCCAGGGTTCCAGCTCCTGATCACTGTCCAGTGATCCCTGGGTTAGAGAGAGAGAGAGAGGGGAAATCAGCCAGGGTTCCTGCTCCTGATCACTGTCCAGTGATCCCTGGGTTAGAGAGAGAGAGGAAATCAGCCAGGGTTCCTGCTCCTGATCACTGTCCAATGATCCCTGGGTTAGTGAGAGTGAGAGGGGAAATCAGCCAGGGTTCCTGCTCCTGATCAGTGTCCAGTGATCCCTCGGTTAGAGAGAGAGAGAGAGGGGAATTCAGCCAGGGTTCCTGCTCCTGATCACTGTCCAGTGATCCCTGGGTTAGAGAGAGAGAGAGAGGAAATCAACCATGATTCCTGCTCCTGATCACTGTCCAGTGATCCCTGTGTTAGTGAGAGGGAGTGAGAGCCGAAATCAGCCAGGGTTCCTGCTCCTGATCACTGTCCAGTGATCCCCTGGGTTAGAGAGATAGAGGGGAAATCAGCCAGGGTTCCTGCTCCTGATCACTGTCCAGTGATCCCTGGGTTAGAGAGAGAGAGAGGAAATCAGCCAGGGTTCCTGCTCCTGATCACTGTCCAGTGATCCCTGGGTTAGAGAGAGAGAGAGGGGAAATCAGCCAGGGTTCCTGCTCCTGATCACTGTCCAGTGATCCTTGGGGTAGAGAGAGACAGAGAGAGAGGAAATCAACCAGGGTTCCTGCTCTTGATCACTGTCCAGTGATGACTGGGTTACAGAGAGATAGGAAATCAGCCAGGGTTCCTGCTCCTGATCACTGTCCAGTGATCCTTGGGGTAGAGAGAGAGTGAGAGGAAATCAGCCAGGGTTCCTGCTCCTGATCACTGTCCAGTGATCCCTGGGTTAGAGATTGATAGGGGAAATCAGCCAGGGTTCCAGCTCCTGATCACTGTCCAGTGATCCCTGCGTTAGAGAGAGAGAGAGGGGAAATCAGCCAGGGTTCCTGCTCCTGATCACTGTCCAGTGATCCCTGGGTTAGAGAGAGAGAGGAAATCAGCCAGGGTTCCTGCTCCTGATCACTGTCCAATGATCCCTGGGTTAGTGAGAGTGAGAGGGGAAATCAGCCAGGGTTCCTGCTCCTGATCAGTGTCCAGTGATCCCTCGGTTAGAGAGACAGAATGGAATTCAGCCAGGGTTCCTGCTCCTGATCACTGTCCAGTGATCCCTGGGTTAGAGAGAGAGAGAGGAAATCAGCCAGGGTTCCTGCTCCTGATCACTGTCCAGTGATCCCTCGGTTAGAGAGACAGAGAGTGAGGGGAAATCAGCCAGGGTTCCTGTTCCTGATCACTGTCCAGTGATCCCTGGGTTAGAGAGAGAGAGAGAGGGGAAATCAGCCAGGGTTCCTGTTCCTGATCACTGTCCAGTGATCGCTGGGTTAGAGAGAGACGGGAAATCAGCCAGGGTTCCTGCTCCTGATCACTGTCCAGTGATCCCTCGGTTAAAGAGACAGAGAGAGGGGAAATCAGCGAGGGTTCTGCTCCTGATCACTGTCCAGTGATCCCTGGGTTAGAGAGAGAGAGAGAGGAAATCAACCATGATTCCTGCTCCTGATCACTGTCCAGTGATCCCTGGGTTAGAGAGAGAGAGAGAGGAAATCAACCATGATTCCTGCTCCTGATCACTGTCCAGTGATCCCTGGGTTAGAGAGAGAGAGAGGGGAAATCAGCCAGTGTTCCTGCTCCTGATCACTGTCCAGTGATCCCTGGGTTAGAGAGAGAGAGAGAGGAAATCAGCTAGGGTTCCTGCTCCTGATCACTGTCCAGTGATCCCTGGGTGAGAGAGAGAGAGAGGAAATCAGCCAGGGTTCCTGCTCCTGATCACTGTCCAGTGATCCCTCGGTTAGAGAGAGAGAGAGGGGAAATCAGCCAGGGTTCCTGCTCCTGATCACTGTCCAGTGATCCCTGGGTTAGAGAGAGAGAGAGAGGAAATCATCCAGGGTTCCTGCTCCTGATCACTGTCCAGTGATCCCTGGGTTAGAGAGAGAGAGGGGAAATCAGTCAGGGTTCCTGCTCCTGATCACTGTTCAGTGATCCTTGGGGTAGAGAGAGAGTGAGAGGAAATCAGCCAGGGTTCCTGCTCCTGATCACTGTCCAGTGATCCCTCGGTTAGAGAGAGAGAGGGGAAATCAGCCAGGGGTCCTGCTCCTAATCACTGTCCAGTGATCCCTGGGTTAGAGAGAGAGAGGGGAAATCAGCCAGGGTTCCTGCTCCTGATCACTGTCCAGTAATCCCTGGGTTAGAGAGAGAGGGGAAATCAGCCAGGGTTCCTGCTCCTGATCACTGTTCAGTGATCCTTGGGGTAGAGAGAGAGTGAGAGGAAATCAGCCAGGGTTCCTGCTCCTGATCACTGTCCAGTGACCCCTCGGTTAAAGAGAGAGAGAGAGGGGAAATCAGCCAGGGTTCCTGCTCCTGATCACTGTTCAGTGATCCTTGGGGTAGAGAGAGAGTGAGAGGAAATCAGCCAGGGTTCCTGCTCCTGATCACTGTCCAGTGATCCCTGGGTTAGAGATTGATAGGGGAAATCAGCCAGGGTTCCTGCTCCTGATCACTGTCCAGTGATCCCAGGTTTAGAGAGAGAGGGGTGAAATCAGCCAGGGTTCCTGCTCCTGATCATTGCCCAGTGATTCCTGTATTAGAGAGTGAGAGGAGAAATCAGCCAGTGTTCCTGCTCCTGATCACTGTCCAGTGATCCCTGGGTTAGAGAGAGAGGGTAAATCAGCCAGGGTTCCTGCTCCTGATCACTGTCCAATGATCCCTGGGTTAGTGAGAGTGAGAGGGGAAATCAGCCAGGGTTCCTGCTCCTGATCAGTGTCCAGTGATCCCTCGGTTAGAGAGACAGAATGGAATTCAGCCAGGGTTCCTGCTCCTGATCACTGTCCAGTGATCCCTGGGTTAGAGAGAGAGAGAGAAAATCAGCCAGAGTTCCTGCTCCTGATCACTGTCCAGTGATCCCTGGGTTAGAGAGAGAGGGGAAATCAGCCAGGGTTCCTGCTCCTGATCACTGTCCAGTGATCCCTGGGTTAGAGAGAGAGAGAGAGGAAATCAGCCATGATTCCTGCTCCTGATCACTGTCCAGTGATCCCTGTGTTAGAGAGAGAGAGGAGAAATCAGCCAGGGTTCCTGCTCCTGATCACTGTCCAGTGATCCCTGGGTTAGAGAGAGAGAGAGAGGAAATCAGCCAGGGTTCCTGCTCCTGATCACTGTCCAGTGATCCCTCGGTTAGAGAGACAGAGAGAGAGGGGAAATCAGCCAGGGTTCCTGTTCCTGATCACTGTCCAGTGATCCCTGGGTTAGAGAGAGAGAGAAGGGGGAAATCAGCCAGGGTTCCTGCTCCTGATCACTGTCCAGTGATCCCTGGGTTAGAGAGAGAGAGAGGGGAAATCAGCCAGGGTTCCTGTTCCTGATCACTGTCCAGTGATCGCTGGGTTAGAGAGAGACGGGAAATCAGCCAGGGTTCCTGCTCCTGATCACGGTCCAGTGATCCCTCGGTTAAAGAGACAGAGAGAGGGGAAATCAGCGAGGGTTGCTGCTCCTGATCACTGTCCAGTAATCCCTGGGTTAGAGAGAGAGAGAGAGAGAGGGGAAATCAGCCAGGGTTCCTGCTCCTGATCACTGTCCAGTGATCCCTGGGTTAGAGAGAGAGAGAGAGAGAGGGGAAATCAGCCAGGGTTCCTGCTCCTGATCACTGTCCAGTGATCCCCTGGGTTAGAGAGAGAGAGGGGAAATCAGCCAGGATTCCTGCTCCTGATCACTGTCCAGTGATCCCTGCGTTAGTGCGAGATATGGGAAATCAGCCAGGGGTCCTGCTCCTGATCACTGTCTAGTGATCCCTGTGTTAGAGAGAGAGAGGGGAAATCAGCCAGGGTTCATGCTCCTGATCACAGTCCAGTGATCCCTGGCGCTGAGAGAGAGAGAGAGGGGAAACCAGCCAGGGTTCCTGCTCCTGGTCAATGTCCAGTGATCCCTGGGTTAGAGAGAGAGAGGAAATCAGCCAGGGTTCCTGCTCCTGATCACTGTCCAGTGATCCCTGGGTTAGAGAGAGAGAGGTGGGAAATCAGCCAGGGTTCCTGCTCCTGATCACTGTCCAGTGATCCCTGGGTTAAAGAGAGAGAGAGGGGAAATCAGCCAGGGTTCCTGCTCCTGATCACTGTCCAGTGATCCCTGGGTTAGAGAGAGAGAGAGAGGAAATCAGCCAGGGCTCCTGCTCCTGATCACTGTCCAGTGATCCCTGGGTTAGAGAGAGAGAGGGGAAATCAGCCAGGGTTCCTGCTCCTGATCACTGTCCAGTGATCCCTGGGTTAGAGAGAGAGAGAGAGGAAATCAGACAGGGTTCCTGCTCCTGATCACTGTCCAGTGATCCCTCGGTTAGAGAGACAGAGAGAGGGGAAGTCAGCCAGGGTTCCTGCTCCTGATCACTGTCCAGTGATCCCTGGGTTAGAGAGAGAGGGGAAATCACCCAGTGTACCTGCTCCTGATCACTGTCCAGTGTTCCCTGGGTTAGAGAGAGAGGGGAAATCAGCCAGGGTTCCTGCTCCTGATCACGGTCCAGTGATCCCTCGGTTAAAGAGACAGAGAGAGGGGAAATCAGCCATGGTTCCTGCTCCTGATCACTGTCCAGTGATCCCTGGGTTAGAGAGAGAGAGGTGGGAAATCAGCCAGGGTTCCTGCTCCTGATCACTGTCCAGTGATCCCTGGGTTAGAGAGAGAGAGAGGGGAAATCAGCCAGTGTTCCTGCTCCTGATCACTGTCCAGTGATCCCTGGGTTAGAGAGAGGGAGAGAGGAAATCAGCTAGGTTTCCTGCTCCTGATCACTGTCCAGTGATCCCTGGGTGAGAGAGAGAGAGAGGAAATCATCCAGGGTTCCTGCTCCTGATCACTGTCCAGTGATCCCTGGGTTAGAGAGAGAGGGGAAATCAGCCAGGGTTCCTGCTCCTGATCACTGTCCAGTGATCCCTGGGTTAGAGAGAGAGAGAGAGAGGAAATCAGACAGGGTTCCTGCTCCTGATCACTGTCCAGTGATCCCTCGGTTAGAGAGACAGAGAGAGGGGAAATCAGCCAGGGTTCCTGCTCCTGATCACTGTCCAGTGATCCCTGGGTTAGAGAGAGAGGGGAAATCAGCCAGTGTACCTGCTCCTGATCACTGTCCAGTGTTCCCTGGGTTAGAGAGAGAGGGGAAATCAGCCAGGGTTCCTGCTCCTGATCACTGTCCAGTGATCCCTCGGTTAAAGAGACAGAGAGAGGGGAAATCAGCCATGGTTCCTGCTCCTGATCACTGTCCTGTGATCCCTGGGTTAGAGAGAGAGGGGAAATCAGCCAGGGTTCCTGCTCCTTATCACTGTCCAGTGATCCCTGGGTTAGAGAGAGAGAGCGGGGAAATCAGTCAGGGTTCCTGCTCCTGATCACTGTCCAGTGATCCCTGGGTTAGAGAGAGGTGGGAAATCAGCCAGGGTTCCTGCTCCTGATCACTGTCCAGTGATCCCTGGGTTAGAGAGAGAGAGGGGAAATCTGCCAGCGTTCCTGCTCCTGATCACTGTCCAGTGATCCCTGGGTTAGAGAGAGAGAGGGGAAATCTGCCAGCGTTCCTGCTCCTGATCACTGTCCAGTGATCCCTGGGTTGGAGATGGAGAGGGGAAATCAGTCAGGGTTCCTGCTCCTGATCACTGTCCAGTGATCCCTGGGTTAGAGAGAGTGGGGAAATCAGCCAGGGTTCCTGCTCCTGATCACTGTCCAGTGATCCCTGGGTGAGAGAGAGAGGGGAAATCAGCCTGTGTTCCTAGTCCTGATCACTGTCCAGTGATCCCCGGGTTAGAGAGGGAGAGAGAGGCGAAATCAGCCAGGGTTTCTACTCCTGATCACTGTCCAGTGATCCCTGGGTTAGAGAGAGAGAGAGGGGAAATCAGCCAGTGTTCCTGCTCCTGATCACTGTCCAGTGATCCCTGGGTTAGAGAGAGAGAGGAAATCAGCCATGGTTCCTGCTCCTTATCACTGTCCAGTGATCCCTGGGTTAGAGAGAGAGAGAGGGGAAATCAGTCAGGCATCCTGCCCCTGATCACTGTCCAGTGATCCCTGGGTTAGAGAGAGAGAGGGGAAATCAGCGAGGTTTCCTGCTCCTGATCACTGTCTAGTGATCCCTGGGTGAGAGAGAGAGGGGAAATCAGCCAGGGTTCCTGCTCCTGATCACTGTCCAGTGATCCCTGGGTTAGAGAGAGAGGCGAAATCAGCCTGGGTTCCTGCTCCTGATCACTGTCCAGTGATCCCTGGTTTAGAGAGAGAGGGGAAATCAGCCAGGGTTCCTGCTCCTGATCACTGTCCAGTGATCCCTGGGTTAGAGAGAGAGGCGAAATCAGCCTGGGTTCCTGCTCCTGATCACTGTCCAGTGATCCCTGGTTTAGAGAGAGAGGGGAAATCAGCCAGGGTTCCTGCTCCTGATCACTGTCCAGTGATCCCTGGGTTAGAGAGGGAGAGAGAGGGAGGGGAAATCAGCCAGGGTTCCTGCTCCTGATCACTGTCCAGTGATCCCTGGGTTAGAGAGAGAGAGGGGAAATCAGCCAGGGTTCCTGCTCCTGATCACTGTCCAGTGATCCCTGGGTTAGAGAGAGAGAGGGGAAATCAGCCAGGGTTCCTGCTCCTGATCACTGTCCAGTGATCCCTGGGTTAGAGAGAGAGAGAGGGGAAATCAGCCAGGATTCATGCTCCAGATCACGGTCCAGTGATCCCTCGGTTAGAGAGACAGAGAGAGTCGAAATCAGCCAGGGTTCCTCCTCCTGATCACTGTCCAGTGATCCCTCGGTTAGAGAGACAGAGAGAGGGGAAATCAGCCAGGGTTACTGCTCCTGATCACTGTCCAGTGATCCCTGGTTTAGAGAGAGAGAGAGGGGAAATCAGCCAGGGTTCCTGCTCAGATCACGGTCCAGTGATCCCTCGGTTAGAGAGACAGAGAGAGTCGAAATCAGCCAGGGTTCCTCCTCCTGATCACTGTCCAGTGATCCCTCGGTTAGAGAGACAGAGAGAGGGGAAATCAGCCAGGGTTACTGCTCCTGATCACTGTCCAGTGATCCCTGGTTTAGAGAGAGAGAGAGGGGAAATCAGCCAGGGTTCCTGCTCCTGATCACTGTCCAGTAATCCCTGGGTTTGAGAGTGAGAGACGGGAAATCAGCCAAGGTTCCTGCTCCTGATCACTGTCCAGTGATCCCTGGGTTAGAGATTGAGAGGGGAAATCAGCCAGGGTTCCTGCTCCTGATCACTGTCCAGTGATCCCTGGGTTAGAGAGAGAGAGAGGGGAAATCAGCCAGGGTTCCTGCTCCTGATCACTGTCCAGTGATCCCTGGGTTAGAGAGAGAGGGGAAATCAGCCAGGGTTCCTGCTCCTGATCACTGTCCAGTGATCCCTGGGTAGAGAGAGAGAGAGAGGGGAAATCAGCCAGGGTTCCTGCTCCTGATCACTGTCCAGTGATCCCTGGGTTAGAGAGAGAGAGAGGGGAAATCAGCCAGGGTTCCTGCTCCTGATCACTGTCCAGTGATCCCTGGGTTAGAGAGAGAGAGAGAGGGCAAATCAGCCAGGGTTCCTGCTCCTGATCACTGTCCAGTGATCCCTGGGTTAGAGAGAGAGGGGAAATCAGCCAGGGTTCCTGCTCCTGATCACTGTCCAGTGATCCCTGGGTCTAAGAGAGAGGGGAAATCAGCCAGGGTTCCTGCTCCTGATCACTGTCCTGTTATCCCTGGGTTAGAGAGAGAGAGAGAGGGGAAATCAGCCAGGGTTCCTGCTCCTGATCACTGTCCAGTGATCCCTGGGTTAGAGAGAGAGAGGGGAAATCAGCCAGGGATCCTGCTCCTGATCACTGTCCAGTGATCCCTGGGTTAGAGAGAGAGAGGGAAATCAGCCAGGGTTCCTGCTCCTGATCACTGTCCAGTGATCCCTGGGTTAGAGAGAGAGCGAGGGGAAATCAGCCAGGGTTCCTGCTCCTAATCACTGTCCAGTGATCCCTGGGTTAGAGAGAGGAAATCAGCCAGGGTTCCTGCTCCTGATCACTGTCCAGTGATCCCTGGGTTAGAGAGAGAGGGGAAATCAGCCAGGGTTCCTGCTCCTGATCACTGTCCAGTGATCCCTGGCTTAGTGGGAGAGAGAGAGGGGAAATCAGCCAGGGTTCCTGCTCCTGATCACTGTCCAGTGATCCCTGGGTTAGAGAGAGAGAGGTGAAATCAGCTAAGGTTCCTGCTCCTGATCACTGTCCAGTGATCCCTGGGTTAGAGAGAGAGGGGAAATCAGCCAGGGTTCCTGCTCCTGATCACTGTCCAGTGATCCCTGGGTTAGAGAGAGAGAGGGGAAATCAGCCAGGGTCCTGCTCCTGATCACTGTCCAGTGATCCCTGGGTTAGAGAGAGAGAGAGAGGGGAAATCAGCCAGGGTTCCTGCTCCTGATCACTGTCCAGTGATCCCTGGGTTAGAGAGAGAGAGGGGAAATCAGCCAGGGTTCCTGCTCCTGATCACTGTCCAGTGATCCCTGGGTTAGAGAGAGAGAGGGGGGAAATCAGCCAGGGTTCCTGCTCCTGATCACTGTCCAGTGATCCCTGGGTTAGAGAGAGAGAGGGGAAAACAGCCAGGGTTCCTGCTCCTGATCACTGTCCAGTGATCCCTGGGTAAGCGAGAGAGAGGGGAAAACAGCCAGGGTTCCTGCTCCAGATCACTGTCCAGTGATCCCTGGGTTAGAGAGAGAGAGGGGAAATCAGCCAAGTTTCCTGCTCCTGATCACTGTCCAGTGATCCCTTCGTTCGAGAGAGAGAGAGAGAGGGGAATCAGCCAGGGTTCCTGCTCCTGATCACTGTCCAGTGATCCCTGGGTTACAGAGAGAGAGAGAGGAAATCAGCCAGGGTACCTGCTCCTGATCACTGTCCAGTGATCCCTGGGATAGAGAGAGAGAGAGAGGGAAATCAGCCAGTTCCTGCTCCTGATCACTGTCCAGTGATCCCTGGGTTAGAGAGAGAGAGAGAGAGTAAATCAGCCAGGGTTCCTGCTCCTGATCACTGTCCAGAGATCCCTTGGTTAGAGAGAGAGAGGGGAAATCAGCCAGGGTTCCTGCTCCTGATCACTGTCCAGTGATCCCTGGGTTAGAGAGAGAGAGAGGAAATCAGCCAGGGTTCCTGCTCCTGATCACTGTCCAGTGATCCCTGGGTTAGAGAGAGAGAGGGGAAATCAGCCAGGGTTCCTGCTCCTGATCACTGTCCAGTGATCCCTGGGTTAGAGAGAGAGAGAGGGGAAATCAGCCAGGGTTCCTGCTCCTGATCACTGTCCAGTGATCCCTGGGTTAGAGAGAGAGAGGAAATCAGCCAGGGTTCCTGCTCCTGATCACTGTCCAGTGATCCCTGGGTTAGAGAGAGAGAGGAGGAAATCAGCCAGGGTTCCTGCTCCTGATCACTGTCCAGTGATCCTGGGTTAGAGAGAGAGAGGGAAATCAGCCAGGGTTCCTGCTCCTGATCACTGTCCAGTGATCCCTGGGTTAGAGAGAGAGGAAATCAGCCAGGGTTCCTGCTCCTGATCACTGTCCAGTGATCCCTGGGTTAGAGAGAGAGGGGAAATCAGCCAGGGTTCCTGCTCCTGATCACTGTCCAGTGATCCCTGGGTTAGAGAGAGAGGGGAAATCAGCCAGGGTTCCTGCTCCTGATCACTGTCCAGTGATCCCTGGGTTAGAGAGAGAGGGGAAATCAGCCAGGGTTCCTGCTCCTGATCACTGTCCAGTGATCCCTGGGTTAGAGAGAGAGAGGGAAATCAGCCAGGGTTCCTGCTCCTGATCACTGTCTAGTGATCCCTGGGTTAGAGAGAGAGAGGGGAAATCAGCCAGGTTCCAGCCCCTGATCACTGTCCAGTGATCCCTGGGTTAGAGAGAGAGAGGGAAATCAGCCAGGGTTCCTGCTCCTGATCACTGTCCAGTGATCCCGGGTTAGAGAGAGAGAGAGAAAATCAGCCAGGGTTCCTGCTCCTGATCACTGTCCAGTGATCCCTGGGTTAGAGAGAGAGAGAGAAATCAGCCAGGGTTCCTGCTCCTGATCACTGTCCAGTGATCCCTGGGTTAGAGAGAGAGAGGGGAAATCAGCCAGGGTTCCTGCTCCTGATCACTGTCCAGTGATCCCTGGGTTAGAGAGAGAGAGAGGAGAAATCAGCCAGGGTTCCTGCTCCTGATCACTGTCCAGTGATCCCTGGGTTAGAGAGAGAGAGAGGAAATCAGCCAGGGTTCCTGCTCCTGATCACTGTCCAGTGATCCCTGGGTTAGAGAGAGAGAGAGGGGAAATCAGCCAGGGTTCCTGCTCCTGATCACTGTCCAGTGATCCCTGGGTTAGAGAGAGATAGGGAGGGGAAATCAGCCAGGGTTCCTGCTCCTGATCACTGTCCAGTGATCCCTGGGTTAGAGAGAGAGGGGAAATCAGCCAGGGTTCCTGCTCCTGATCACTGTCCAGTGATCCCTGGGTTAGAGAGAGAGAGGGGAAATCAGCCAGGGTTCCTGCTCCTGATCACTGTCCAGTGATCCCTGGTTAGAGAGAGAGAGGGGAAATCAGCCAGGGTTCCTGCTCCTGATCACTGTCCAGTGATCCCTGGGTTAGAGAGAGAGAGGGGAAATCAGCCAGGGTTCCTGCTCCTGATCACTGTCCAGTGATCCCTGGGTTAGAGAGAGAGAGAGGGAAATCAGCCAGGGTTCCTGCTCCTGATCACTGTCCAGTGATCCCTGGGTTAGAGAGAGAGAGGAAATCAGCCAGGGTTCCTGCTCCTGATCACTGTCCAGCGATCCCTGGGTTAGAGAGAGAGGGGAAATCAGCCAGGGTTCCTGCTCCTGATCACTGTCCAGTGATCCCTGGGTTAGAGAGAGAGGAAGAGGGGAAATCAGCCAGGTTTCCTTCTCCTGATCACTGTCCAGTGATCCCTGGGGTAGAGAGAGAGAGAGGAATTCAGTCAGGGTTCCTGCTCCTGATCACTGTCCAGTGATCACTGGGTTAGAGAGAGAGAAAGATTATCAGCCAGGGTTCCTGCTCCTGATCACTGTCCAGTGATCCCTGGGTTAGAGAGAGAGGGGAAATCAGCCAGGGTTCCTGCTCCTGATCACTGTCCAGTGATCCCTGGGTTAGAGAGAGAGAGAGAGGAAATCAGCCAGGGTTCCTGCTCCTGATCACTGTCCAGTGATCCCTGGTTAGAGAGAGAGAGAGGGGAAATCAGCCAGGGTTCCTGCTCCTGATCACTGTCCAGTGATCCCTGGGTTAGAGAGAGAGGGGAAATCAACCAAGGTTCCAGCTCCTGGTCACTGTCCAGTGATACCTGGGTTAGAGAGAGAGAGGGAAATCAGCCAGGGTTCCTGCTCCTGATCACTGTCCAGTGATCCCTGGGTTAGAGAGAGAAAGGGAAATCAGCCAGGGTTCGTGCTCCTGATCACTGTCCAGTGATCCCTGCGTTAGAGAGAGCGCGAGGGGAAATCAGCCAGTGTTCCTGCTCCTGATCACTGTCCAGTGATCCCATGGTTAGAGAGAGAGAGGGGAAATCAGCCAGGGTTCCTGCTCCTGATCACTGTCCAGTGATCCCTGGGTAAGAGAGAGGGGAAATCAGCCAGGGTTCCTGCTCCTGATCACTGTCCAGTGATTCCTGGGTTAGAGAGAGAGAGGAAATCAGCCAGGGCTCCTGCTCCTGATCACTGTCCAGCGATCCCTGGTTAGAGAGAGAGAGAGGGGAAATCAGTCAGGGTTCCTGCTCCTGATCACTGTCCAGTGATCCCGGGTTAATAGAGAGAGAGGGGCGAAATCAGCCAGGGTTCCTGCTCCTGATCACTGTCCAGCGATCCCTGGATTAGAGAGAGAGCGAGGGGAAATCAGCCAGGGTTCCTGCTCCTGATCACTGTCCAGTGATCCCTGGGTTAGAAAGAGAGAGAGAGGGGAAAACAGCCAGGGTTCCTGCTCCTGATCACTGTCCAGTGATCCCTGGGTTAGAGAGAGATGGGAAATCAGCCAGGGTTCCTGCTCCTGATCACTGTCCAGTGATCCCTGGGTTAGAGAGAGAGAGGGAAATCAGCCAGGGTTCCTGCTCCTGATCACTGTCCAGTGATCCCTGGGTTAGAGAGAGAGAGAGGGGAAATCAGCCAGGGTTCCTGCTCCTGATCACTGTCCAGTGATCCCTGGGTTAGAGAGAGAGAGGGGAAATCAGCCAGGGTTCCTGCTCCTGATCACTGTCCAGTGATCCCTGGGTTAGAGAGAGAGAGAGGGAAATCAGCCAGGGTTCCTGCTCCTGATCACTGTCCAGTGATCCCTGGGTTAGAGAGAGAGAGAGGGGAAATCAGCCAGGGTTCCTGCTCCTGATCACTGTCCAGTGATTCCTAGGTTAGAGAGAGAGAAGGGAAATCAGCCAGGGTTCCTGCTCCTGATCACTGTCCAGTGATCCCTGGGTTAGAGAGAGGAAGTGGAAATCAGCCAGGGTTCCTCTTCCTGATCACTGTCCAGTGATCCCTTGGTTAGAGAGAGCAGAAATCAGCCAGGGTTCCTGCTCCTGATCACTGTCCAGTGATCCCTGGGTAGAGAGAGAGAGAGGGGAAATCAGCCAGGTTCCTGCTCCTGATCACTGTCCAGTGATCCCTGGGTTAGAGAGAGAGAGGGGAAATCAGCCAGGGTTCCTGCTCCTGATCACTGTCCAGTGATCCCTGGTTAGAGAGAGAGGGGAAATCAGCCAGGTTCCTGCTCCTGATCACTGTCCAGTGTTCCCTGGGTTAGAGAGAGATAGGGAGATGAAATCAGCCAGGGTTCCTGCTCCTGATCACTGTCCAGTGATCCCTGGGTTAGAGAGAGAGAGGGGAAATCAGCCAGGGTTCCTGCTCCTGATCACTGTCCAGTGATCCCTGGGTTAGAGAGAGAGAGGGGAAATCAGCCAGGGTTCCTGCTCCTGATCACTGTCCAGTGATCCCTGGGTTAGAGAGAGATGGGAAATCAGCCAGGGTTCCTGCTCCTGATCACTGTCCAGTGATCCCTGGGTTAGTGGGAGAGAGAGAGGGGAAACCAGCCAGGTTCCTGCTCCTGATCACTGTCCAGTGTTCCCTGGGTTAGAGAGAGATGGGAGGGGAAATCAGCCAGGGTTCCTGCTCCTGATCACTGTCCAGTGATCCCTGGGTTAGAGAGAGAGAGAGGGGAAATCAGCCAGGGTTCCTGCTCCTGATCACTGTCCAGTGATCCCTGGGTTAGAGAGAGAGAGAGGGGAAATCAGCCAGGGTTCCTGCTCCTGATCCCTGTCCAGTGATCCCTGGGTTAGAGAGAGAGAGAGGGGAAATCAGCCAGGGTTCCTGCTCCTGATCACTGTCCAGTGATCCCTGGGTTAGAGAGAGAGAGGGGAAATCAGCCAGGGTTCCTGCTCCTGATCACTGTCCAGTGATCCCTGGGTTAGAGAGAGAGAGAGGGGAAATCAGCCAGGGTTCCTGCTCCTGATCACTGTCCAGTGATCCCTGGGTTAGAGAGAGAGAGGGGAAATCAGCCAGGGTTCCTGCTCCTGATCACTGTCCAGTGATCCCTGGGTTAGGGAGAGAGAGGGGAAATCAGCCAGGGTTCCTGCTCCTGATCATTGTCCAGTGATCCCTGGGTTAGAGAGAGAGAGGGGAAATCAGCCAGGGTTCCTGCTCCTGATCACTGTCCAGTGATCCCTGGGTTAGAGAGAGAGAGGGAAATCAGCCAGGGTTCCTGCTCCTGATCACTGTCCAGTGATCCCTGCGTTAGAGAGAGAGCGAGGGGAAATCAGCCAGGGTTCCTGCTCCTGATCACTGTCCAGTGATCCCTGGGTCAGAGAGAGAGAGGAAATCAGCCAGGGCTCCTGCTCCTGATCACTGTCCAGTGATCCCTGGGTTAGAGAGAGAGCGAGGGGAAATCAGCCAGGGTTCCTGCTCCTGATCACTGTCCAGTGATCCCTGGGTTAGAGAGAGAGAGAGGGAAATCAGCCAGGGTTCCTGCTCCTGATCACTGTCCAGTGATCCCTGGGTTAGAGAGAGAGAGAGGAAATCAGCCAGGGTTCCTGCTCCTGATCACTGTCCAGTGATCCCTGGGTTAGAGAGAGAGAGAGGGAAATCAGCCAGGGTTCCTGCTCCTGATCACTGTCCAGTGATCCCTGGGTTAGAGAGAGACTGGAAATCAGCCAGGGTTCCTGCTCCTGATCACTGTCCAGTGATCCCTGGGTTAGAGAGAGAGAGAGAGGGAATTCAGCCAGGGTTCCTGCTCCTGATCACTTCCAGTGATTCCTGTGTTAGAGAGAGAAATGAAAACAGCCAGGGTTCCTGCTCCTGGTCATTGTCCAGTGATCCCTGGGTTAGAGAGAGAGGGGAAATCAGCCAGGGTTCCTGCTCCTGATCACTGTCCAGTGATCCCTGGGTTAGAGAGAGAGGGGAAATCAGCCAGGGTTCCTGCTCCTGATCACTGTCCAGTGATCCCTGGGTTAGAGAGAGAGAGGGGAAATCAGCCAGGGTTCCTGCTCCTGATCACTGTCCAGTGATCCCTGGGTTAGAGAGAGAGAGAGGGGAAATCAGCCAGGTTCCTGCTCCTGATCACTGTCCAGTGATCCCTGGGTTAGAGAGAGAGAGGGGAAATCAGCCAGGGTTCCTGCTCCTGATCACTGTCCAGTGATCCCTGGGAGAGAGATAGAGAGAGGAAATCAGCCAGGGTTCCTGCTCCTGATCACTGTCCAGTGATCCCTGGGTTAGAGAGAGAGAGAGGAAATCAGCCAGGGTTCCTGCTCCTGATCACTGTCCAGTGATCCCTGGGATAGAGAGAGAGAGATGGGAAATCAGCCAGGGTTCCTGCTCCTGATCACTGTCCAGTGATCCCTGGGTTAGAGAGAGAGAGAGAGGGGAAATCAGCCAGGGTTCCTGCTCCTGATCACTGTCCAGTGATCCCTGGGTTAGAGAGAGAGAGGGGAAATCAGCCAGGGTTCCTGCTCCTGATCACTGTCCAGTGATCCCTGGGTTAGAGAGAGAGAGAGAGAAATCGGCCAGGGACCCTGCTCCTGATCACTGTCCAGTGATCCCTGGGTTAGAGAGAGAGAGATGAGAAATCAGCCAGCGTTCCTGCTCCTGATCACTGTCCAGTGATCCCTGGGTTAGAGAGAGAGAGGGGAAATCAGCCAGGGTTCCTGCTCCTGATCACTGTCCAGTGATCCCTGGGTTAGAGAGAGAGAGAGGGGAAATCAGCCAGGGTTCCTGCTCCTGATCACTGTCCAGTGATCCCTGGGTTAGAGAGAGAGAGGGAAAACAGCCAGGGTTCCTGCTCCTGATCACTGTCCAGTGATCCCTGGGTTGTAGAGAGAGAGAGGGAAAATCAGCCAGTGCTCCTGCTCCTGATGACTGTCCAGTGATCCCTGGTTAGAGAGAGAGAGAGAGGGAAATCAGCCAGTGCTCCTGCTCCTGATCACTGTCCAGTGATCCCTGGGTTAGAGAGAGAGAGAGAGGGAAATCAGCCAGGGTTCCTGCTCCTGATCACTGTCCAGTGATCCCTGGGTTAGAGAGAGAGGGGAAATCAGCCAGGGTTCCTGCTCCTGATCACTGTCCAGTGATCCCTGGGTTAGAGAGAGAGCAAGGGGAAATCAGCCAGGGTTCCTGCTCCTGATCACTGTCCAGTGATCCCTGGGTTAGAGAGAGAGAGGAAATCAGCCAGGGTTCCTGCTCCTGATCACTGTCCAGTGATCCCTGGGTTAGAGAGAGAGAGGGGAAATCAGCCAGGGTTCCTGCTCCTGATCACTGTCCAGTGATCCCTGGGTTAGAGAGAGAGAGGGGAAATCAGCCAGGGTTCCTGCTCCTGATCACTGTCCAGTGATCCCTGGGTTAGAGAGAGAGAGGGGAAATCAGCCAGGGTTCCTGCTCCTGATCACTGTCCAGTGATCCCTGGGTTAGAGAGAGAGAGAGGAAATCAGCCAGGGTTCCTGCTCCTGATCACTGTCCAGTGATCCCTGGGTTAGAGAGAGAGAGGGGAAATCAGCCAGGGTTCCTGCTCCTGATCACTGTCCAGTGATCCCTGGGTTAGAGAGAGAGAGAGGGGAAATCAGCCAGGGTTCCTGCTGCTTATCACTGTCCAGTGATCCCTGGGTTAGAGAGAGAGAGAGGTGAAATCAGCCAAGGTTCCTGCTCCTGATCACTGTCCAGTGATCCCTGGGTTAGAGAGAGAGGGGAAATCAGCCAGGGTTCCTGCTCCTGATCACTGTCCAGTGATCCCTGCGTTAGAGAGAGAGAGAGAGCGAGGGGAAATCAGCCAGGGTTCCTGCTCCTGATCACTGTCCAGTGATCCCTGGGTTAGAGAGAGAGGGGAAATCAGCCAGGGTTCCTGCTCCTGATCACTGTCCAGTGATCCCTGGGTTAGAGAGAGAGAGGGGAAATCAGCCAGGGTTCCTGCTCCTGATCACTGTCCAGTGATCCCTGGGTTAGAGAGAGAGAGAGGAGAAATCAGCCAGGGTTCCTGCTCCTGATCACTGTCCAGTGATCCCTGGGTTTTAGAGAGATGGGAAATCAGCCAGGGTTCCTGCTCCTGTTCACTGTCCAGTGATCCCTGGGTTAGTGGGAGAGAGAGATGGGAAACCAGCCAGGTTCCTGCTCCTGATCACTGTCCAGTGATCCCTGGGTTAGTGGGAGAGAGAGGGGAAATCAGCCAGGGCTCCTGCTCCTGATCACTGTCCAGTGATCCCTGGGTTAGAGAGAGAGAGAGAGAGAGAAAAGGAATCAGCCAGGGTTCCTGCTCCTGATCACTGTCCAGTGATCCCTGGGTTAGAGAGAGAGAGGGTAAGCACCCAGGGTTGCTGCTCCTGATCACTGTCCAGTGATCCCTGGGTTAGAGAGAGAGGGGGTAAATCAGCCAGTGTTCCTGCTCCTGATCACTGTCCAGTGATCCCTGGGTAAGAGAGAGAGAGAGGGGAAATCAGCCAGTTTTGCATCTCCTGATCACTGTCCAGTGATCCCTGGGTTAGAGAGAGAGAGGGGAAATCAGCCAGGGTTCCTGCTCCTGATCACTGTCCAGTGATCCCTGCGTTAGAGAGAGAGAGAGGGGAAATCAGCCAGGGTTCCTGCTCCTGATCACTGTCCAGTGATCCCTGGGTTAGAGAGAGAGAAGGGAAATCAGCCAGGGTTCCTGCTCCTGATCACTGTCCAGTGATCCCTGGGTTAGAGAGAGAGAGGGAAAAACAGCCAGGGATCTTTCTCCTGATCACTGTCCAGTGATCCCTGGGTTAGAGAGAAGGGCAATCAGCCAGGGTTCCTGCTCCTGATCACTGTCCAGTGATCCCTGGGTTATAGAGAGAGAGAGAGAGGAGAAATCAGCCAGGGTTCCTGCTCCTGATCACTGTCCAGTGATCCCTGGGTTAGAGAGAGAGAGAGGGGAAATCAGCCAGGGTTCCTGCTCCTGATCACTGTCCAGTGATCCCTGGGTTAGAGAGAGAGGGGAAATCAGCCAGGGTTCCTGCTCCTGATCACTGTCCAGTGATCCCTGGGTTAGAGAGAGAGAGGGGAAATCAGCCAGGGTTCCTGCTCCTGATCACTGTCCAGTGATCCCTGGGTTAGAGAGAGAGAGAGGGGAAATCAGCCAGGGTTCCTGCTCCTGATCACTGTCCAGTGATCCCTGGGTTAGAGAGAGAGAGGGGGCAAATCAGCCAGGGTTCCTGCTCCTGATCACTGTCCAGTGATCCCTGGGTTAGAGAGAGAGAAGGGAAATCAGCCAGGGTTCCTGCTCCTGATCACTGTCCAGTGATCCATGGGTTAGAGAGAGAGAGGGAAATCAGCCAGGGTTCCTGCTCCTGATCACTGTCCAGTGATCCCTGGGTTAGAGAGAGAGAGAGGGGAAATCAGCCAGGTTCCTGCTCCTCATCACTGTCCAGTGATCCCTGGGTTAGAGTGACAGAGGGGAAATCAGCCAGGATTCCAGCTCCTGATCACTGTCCAGTGATCCCTGGTTAGAGAGAGAGAGAGAGGGGAAATCAGCCAGGGTTCCTGCTCCTGATCACTGTCCAGTGATCCCTGGGTTAGAGAGAGAGAGGGGAAATCAGCCAGGGTTCCTGCTCCTGATCACTGTCCAGTGATCCCTGGGTTAGAGAGAGAGAGAGAGGGGAAATCAGCCAGGGTTCCTGCTCCTGATCACTGTCCAGTGATCCCTGGGTTAGAGAGAGAGAGGGAAATCAGCCAGGGTTCCTGCTCCTGATCACTGTCCAGTGATCCCTGGGTTAGAGAGAGAGGGGAAATCAGCCAGGGTTCCTGCTCCTGATCACTGTCCAGTGATCCCTGGGTTAGAGAGAGAGGGGAAATCAGCCAGGGTTCCTGCTCCTGATCACTGTCCAGTGATCCCTGGGTTAGAGAGAGAGTGGGGAAATCAGCCAGGGTTCCTGCTCCTTATCACTGTCCACTGATCCCTGGGTTAGAGAGAGAGAGGGGAAATCAGCCAGGGTTCCTGCTCCTGATCACTGTCCAGTGATCCCTGGGTTAGAGAGAGAGAGGAAATCAGCCAGGGTTCCTGCTCCTGATCACTGTCCAGTGATCCCTGGGTTAGAGAGAGAGGGGAAATCAGCCAGGGTTCCTGCTCCTGATCACTGTCCAGTGATCCCTGGGTTAGAGAGAGAGGGGAAATCAGCCAGGGTTCCTGCTCCTGATCACTGTCCAGTGATCCCTGGGTTAGAGAGAGAGAGGGGAAATCAGCCAGGGTTCCTGCTCCTGATCACTGTCCAGTGATCCCTGGGTTAGAGAGAGAGGAAATCAGCCAGGGTTCCTGCTCCTGATCACTGTCCAGTGATCCCTGGGTTAGAGAGAGAGAGAGGGAAATCAGCCAGGGTTCCTGCTCCTGATCACTGTCCAGTGATCCCTGGGTTAGAGAGAGAGAGAGGGGAAATCAGCCAGGGTTCCTGCTCCTGATCACTGTCCAGTGGTCCCTGGATAGTGAGAGAGAGGGGAAATCATCCAGGGTTCCTGCTCCTGATCACTGTCCAGTGATCCCTGGTTTGGAGAGAGAGAGAGAGAGGGGAAATCAGCCAGGGTTCCTGCTCCTGATCACTGTCCAGTGATCCCTGGGTTAGAGAGAGAGAGGGGAAATCAGCCAGGGTTCCTGCTCCTGATCACTGTCCAGTGATCCCTGGGTTAGAGAGAGAGAGAGGGGAAATCAGCCAGGGTTCCTGCTCCTGATCACTGTCCAGTGATCCCTGGGTTAGAGAGAGAGAGAGGGGAAATCAGCCAGGGTTCCTGCTCCTGATCACTGTCCAGTGATCCCTGGGTTAGAGAGAGAGAGAGGGAAATCAGCCAGGATTCCTGCTCCTGATCACTGTCCAGTGATCCCTGGGTTAGAGAGAGAGGGGAAATCAGCCAGGGTTCCTGCTCCTGATCACTGTCCAGTGATCCCTGGGTTAGAGAGAGAGAGAGAGGGAAATCAGCCAGGGTTCCTGCTCCTGATCACTGTCCAGTGATCCCTGGGTTAGAGAGAGAGAGAGGGGAAATCAGCCAGGGTTCCTGCTCCTGATCACTGTCCAGTGATCCCTGGGTTAGAGAGAGAGAGGGGGAAATCAGCCAGGGTTCCTGCTCCTGATCACTGTCCAGTGATCCCTGGGTTAGAGAGAGAGAGAGGGGAAATCAGCCAGGGTTCCTGCTCCTGATCACTGTCCAGTGATCCCTGGGTTAGAGAGAGAGAGAGGGAAATCAGCCAGGGATCCTGCTCCTGATCACTGTCCAGTGATCCCTGGGTTAGAGAGAGAGAGGGAAATCAGCCAGGGTTCCTGCTCCTGATCACTGTCCAGTGATCCCTGGGTTAGAGAGAGAGAGGGAAATCAACCAGGGTTCCTGCTCCTGATCACTGTCCAGTGATCCCTGGGTTAGAGAGAGAGAGAGGGGAAATCAGCCAGGGTTCCTGCTCCTGATCACTGTCCAGTGATCCCTGGGTTAGAGAGAGAGAGGGGAAATCAGCCAGGGTTCCTGCTCCTGATCACTGTCCAGTGATCCCTGGGTTAGAGAGAGAGAGAGGGGAAATCAGCCAGGGTTCCTGCTCCTGATCACTGTCCAGTGATCCCTGGGTTAGAGAGAGAGAGGGGAAATCAGCCAGTGTTCCTGCTCCTGATCACTGTCCAGTGATCCCTGGGTTAGAGAGAGAGAGAGAGGAAAATCAGCCAGGGTTCCTGCTCCTGATCACTGTCCAGTGATCCCTGGGTTAGAGAGAGAGCGAGGGGAAATCAGCCAGGGTTCCTGCTCCTGATCACTGTCCAGTGATCCCTGGGTTAGAGAGAGAGAAGCGAAATCAGCCAGGGTTCCTGCTCCTGATCACTGTCCAGTGATCCCTGGGTTAGAGAGAGAGAGAGGGGAAATCAGCCAGGGTTCCTGCTCCTGATCACTGTCCAGTGATCCCTGGGTTAGAGAGAGAGAGAGGGGAAATCAGCCAGGGTTCCTGCTCCTGATCACTGTCCAGTGATCCCTGGGTTAGAGAGAGAGAGAGGGGAAATCAGCCAGGGTTCCTGCTCCTGATCACTGTCCAGTGATCCCTGGGTTAGAGAGAGAGGGAAAATCAGCCAGGGTTCCTGCTCCTGATCACTGTCCAGTGATGCCTGGGTTAGAGAGAGAGAGAGGGGAAATCAGCCAGGGTTCCTGCTCCTGATCACTGTCCAGTGATCCCTGGGTTAGAGAGAGAGAGGGGAAATCAGCCAGGGTTCCTGCTCCTGATCACTGTCCAGTGATCCCTGGGTTAGAGAGAGAGGGGGAAATCAGTCAGGGTTCCTGCTCCTGATCACTGTCCAGTGATCCCTGGGGTAGAGAGAGAGAGAGGGGAAATAAGCCAGGGTTCCTGCTCCTGATCACTGTCCAGTGATCCCTGGGTTAGAGAGAGATGGGAAATCTGCCATGGTTCCTGCTCCTGATCACTGTCCAGTGATCCCTGGGTTAGAGAGAGAGAGGGGAAATCAGCCAGGGTTCCTGCTCCTGATCACTGTCCAGTGATCCCTGGGTTAGAGAGAGAGAGAGGGGAAATCAGCCATGGTTCCTGCTCCTGATCACTGTCCAGTGATCCCTGGGTTAGAGAGAGAGGGGAAATCAGCCAGGGTTCCTGCTCCTGATCACTGTCCAGTGATCCCTGGGTTAGAGAGAGAGAGGGGAAATCAGCCAGGGTTCCTGCTCCTGATCACTGTCCAGTGATCCCTGGGTAGAGAGAGAGAGAGGGGAAATCAGCCAGGGTTCCTGCTCCTGATCACTGTCCAGTGATCCCTGGGTTAGAGAGAGAGAGAGGGGAAATCAGCCAGGGTTCCTGCTCCTGATCACTGTCCAGTGATCCCTGGGTTAGAGAGAGAGAGAGGGAAATCAGCCAGGGTTCCTGCTCCTGATCACTGTCCAGTGATCCCTAGGTCAGAGAGAGAGAGAGGGGAAATCAGCCAGGGTTCCTGCTCCTGATCACTGTCCAGTGATCCCTGGGTTAGAGAGAGAGGGGAAATCAGCCAGGGTTCCTGCTCCTGATCACTGTCCAGTGATCCCTGGGTTAGAGAGAGAGGGGAAATCAGCCAGGGTTCCTGCTCCTGATCACTGTCCAGTGATCCCTGGGTTAGAGAGAGAGAGAGGGGAAATCAGCCAGGGTTCCTGCTCCTGATCACTGTCCAGTGATCCCTGGGTTAGAGAGAGAGAGAGGGAAATCAGCCAGGGTTCCTGCTCCTGATCACTGTCCAGTGATCCCTGGGTTAGAGAGAGAGAGAGGGGAAATCAGCCAGGGTTCCTGCTCCTGATCACTGTCCAGTGATCCCTGGGTTAGAGAGAGAGAGAGGGAAATCAGCCAGGGTTCCTGCTCCTGATCACTGTCCAGTGATCCCTGGGTTAGAGAGAGAGAGGGAAATCAGCCAGGGTTCCTGCTCCTGATCACTGTCCAGTGATCCCTGGGTTAGAGAGAGAGAGAGGGGAAATCAGCCAGGGTTCCTGCTCCTGATCACTGTCCAGTGATCCCTGGGTTAGAGAGAGAGAGAGGGGAAATCAGCCAGGGTTCCTGCTCCTGATCACTGTCCAGTGATCCCTGGGTTAGAGAGAGAGAGAGGGAAATCAGCCAGGGTTCCTGCTCCTGATCACTGTCCAGTGATCCCTGGGTTAGAGAGAGAGAGGGAAATCAGCCAGGGTTCCTGCTCCTGATCACTGTCCAGTGATCACTGGGTTAGAGAGAGAGAGAGGTTATCAGCCAGTGTTCCTGCTCCTGATCACTGTCCAGTGATCCCTGGTTTAGAGAAAGAGAGAGGGAAATCAGCCAGGGTTCCTGCTCCTGATCACTGTCCAGTGATCCCTGGGTTAGAGAGAGAGAGAGGGGAAATCAGCCAGGGTTCCTGCTCCTGATCACTGTCCAGTGATCCCTGGGTTAGAGAGAGAGAGAGGGGAAATCAGCCAGGGTTCCTGCTCCTGATCACTGTCCAGTGATCCCTGGGTTAGAGAGAGAGAGAGAGGGAAATCAGCCAGGGTTCCTGCTCCTGATCACTGTCCAGTGATCCCTGGGTTAGAGAGAGAGAGTGGGGAAATCAGCCAGGGTTCATCCTCCTGATCACTGTCCAGTGATCCCTGGGTTAGAGAGAGAGAGAGGGAAATCAGCCAGGGTTCCTGCTCCTGATCACTGTCCAGTGATCCCTGGGTTAGAGAGAGAGGGGAAATCAGCCAGGGTTCCTGCTCCTGATCACTGTCCAGTGATCCCTGGGTTAGAGAGAGAGAGAGGGAAATCAGCCAGGGTTCCTGCTCCTGATCACTGTCCAGTGATCCCTGGGTTAGAGAGAGAGAGAGGGGAAATCAGCCAGGGTTCCTGCTCCTGATCACTGTCCAGTGATCCCTGGGTTAGAGAGAGAGGGGGGAAATCAGCCAGGGTTCCTGCTCCTGATCACTGTCCAGTGATCCCTGGGTTAGAGAGAGAGAGAGGGGAAATCAGCCAGGGTTCCTGCTCCTGATCACTGTCCAGTGATCCCTGGGTTAGAGAGAGAGGGGAAATCAGCCAGGGTTCCTGCTCCTGATCACTGTCCAGTGATCCCTGGGTTAGAGAGAGAGAGGGGGGAAATCAGCCAGGGCTCCTGCTCCTGATCACTGTCCAGTGATCCCTGGGTTAGAGAGAGAGAGGGGAAAACAGCCAGGGTTCCTGCTCCTGATCACTGCCCAGTGATCCCTGGGTTAGAGAGAGAGAGGGGAAATCAGCCAGGGTTCCTGCTCCTGATCACTGTCCAGTGATCCCTGGGTTAGAGAGAGAGAGAGGGGAAATCAGCCAGGGTTCCTGCTCCTGATCACTGTCCAGTGATCCCTGGGTTAGAGAGAGAGAGGGGAAATCAGCCAGGGTTCCTGCTCCTGATCACTGTCCAGTGATCCCTGGGTTACAGAGAGAGAGGGGAAATCAGCCAGGGTTCCTGCTCCTGATCACTGTCCAGTGATCCCTGGGTTAGAGAGAGAGAGAGGGAAATCAGCCAGGGTTCCTGCTCCTGATCACTGTCCAGTGATCCCTGGGTTAGAGAGAGAGAGAGGGGAAATCAGCCAGGGTTCCTGCTCCTGATCACTGTCCAGTGATCCCTGGGTTAGAGAGAGAGAGAGGGAAATCAGCCAGGGTTCCTGCTCCTGATCACTGTCCAGTGATCCCTGGGTTAGAGAGAGAGAGGGGAAATCAGCCAGGGTTCCTGCTCCTGATCACTGTCCAGTGATCCCTGGGTTAGAGAGAGAGAGAGGGGAAATCAGCCAGGGTTCCTGCTCCTGATCACTGTCCAGTGATCCCTGGGTTAGAGAGAGAGGGGAAATCAGCCAGGGTTCCTGCTCCTGATCACTGTCCAGTGATCCCTGGGTTAGAGAGAGAGGGGAAATCAGCCAGGGTTCCTGCTCCTGATCACTGTCCAGTGATCCCTGGGTTAGAGAGAGAGGGGAAATCAGCCAGGGTTCCTGCTCCTGATCACTGTCCAGTGATCCCTGGGTTAGAGAGAGAGGGGAAATCAGCCAGGGTTCCTGCTCCTGATCACTGTCCAGTGATCCCTGGGTTAGAGAGAGAGAGAGGTGAAATCAGCCAGGGTTCCTGCTCCTGATCACTGTCCAGTGATCCCTGGGTTAGAGAGAGAAAGGGAAATCAGCCAGGGTTCGTGCTCCTGATCACTGTCCAGTGATTCCTGCGTAAGAGAGAGAGCGAGGGGAAATCAGCCAGGGTTCCTGCTCCTGATCACTGTCCAGTGATCCCTGGGTTAGAGAGAGAGAGAGGGGAAATCAGCCAGGGTTCCTGCTCCTGATCACTGTCCAGTGATCCCTGGGTTAGAGAGAGAGAGAGGGGAAATCAGCCAGGGTTCCTGCTCCTGATCACTGTCCAGTGATCCCTGGGTTAGAGAGAGAGGGGAAATCAGCCAGGGTTCCTGCTCCTGATCACTGTCCAGTGATCCCTGGGTTAGAGAGAGAGAGAGAGGGGAAATCAGCCAGGGTTCCTGCTCCTGATCACTGTCCAGTGATCCCTGGGTTAGAGAGAGAGGGGAAATCAGCCAGGGTTCCTGCTCCTGATCACTGTCCAGTGATCCCTGGGTTAGAGAGAGAGAGAGGGGAAATCAGCCAGGGTTCCTGCTCCTGATCACTGTCCAGTGATCCCTGGGTTAGAGAGAGAGAGAGGGGAAATCAGCCAGGGTTCCTGCTCCTGATCACTGTCCAGTGATCCCTGGGTTAGAGAGAGAGAGGAGAAATCACCCAGGGTTCCTGCTCCTGATCACTGTCCAGTGATTCCTGGGTTAGAGAGATAAAAGCGAAATCAGCCAGGGTTCCTGCTCCTGATCACTGTCCAGTGATCCCTGGGTTAGAGAGAGGGGAAATCAGCCAGGGTTCCTGCTCCTGATCACTGTCCAGTGATCCCAGGGTTAGAGAGAGATGGGAAATCAGCCAGGGTTCCTCCTCCTGATCACTGTCCAGTGATCCCTGGGTTAATGAGAGATAGAGAGGGGAAATCAGCCAGGGTTCCTGCTCCTGATCACTGTCCAGTGATCCCTGGGTTAGAGAGAGAGAGGGGAAATCAGCCAGGGTTCCTGCTCCTGATCACTGTCCAGTGATCCCTGGGTTAGAGAGAGAGGGGAAATCAGCCAGGGTTCCTGCTCCTGATCACTGTCCAGTGATCCCTGGGTTAGAGAGAGAGAGGGGAAATCAGCCAGGGTTCCTGCTCCTGATCACTGTCCAGTGATCCCTGGGTTAGAGAGAGAGAGAGGGGAAATCAGCCAGGGTTCCTGCTCCTGATCACTGTCCAGTGATCCCTGGGTTAGAGAGAGAGAGGGGAAATCAGCCAGGGTTCCTGCTCCTGATCACTGTCCAGTGATCCCTGGGTTAGAGAGAGAGAGAGGAAATCAGCCAGGGTTCCTGCTCCTGATCACTGTCCAGTGATCCCTGGGTTAGAGAGAGAGAGAGGGGAAATCAGCCAGGGTTCCTGCTCCTGATCACTGTCCAGTGATCCCTGGGTTAGAGAGAGAGAGAGGGGAAATCAGCCAGGGTTCCTGCTCCTGATCACTGTCCAGTGATCCCTGGGTTAGAGAGAGAGAGAGGTGAAATCAGCCAGGGTTCCTGCTCCTGATCACTGTCCAGTGATCCCTGGTTTAGAGAGAGAGAGGGGAAATCAGCCAGGGTTCCTGCTCCTGATCACTGTCCAGTGATCCCTGGTTTATAGAGAGAGAGGGGAAATCAGCCAGGGTTCCTGCTCCTGATCACTGTCCAGTGATCCCTGGGTTAGAGAGAGAGAGAGGGGAAATCAACCAGGGTTCCTGTTCCTGTTCACTGTCCAGTGATCCCTGGGTTAGAGAGAGAGCGGAAATCAGCCAGGGTTCCTGCTCCTGATCACTGTCCAGTGATCCCTGTGTTAGAGAGAGAGAGGGGAAATCAGCCAGGGTTCCTGCTCCTGATCACTGTCCAGTGATCCCTGGGTTAGAGAGAGAGAGAGGGGAAATCAGCCAGGGTTCCTGCTCCTGATCACTGTCCAGTGATCCCTGGGTTAGAGAGAGAGAGGGGAAATCAGCCAGGGTTCCTGCTCCTGATCACTGTCCAGTGATCCCTGGGTTAGAGAGAGAGAGGGGAAATCAGCCAGGGTTCCTGCTCCTGATCACTGTCCAGTGATCCCTGGGTTAGAGAGAGAGAGAGGGGAAATCAGCCAGGGTTCCTGCTCCTGATCACTGTCCAGTGATCCCTGGGTTAGAGAGAGAGAGAGGGGAAATCAGCCAGGGTTCCTGCTCCTGATCACTGTCCAGTGATCCCTGGGTTAGAGAGAGAGAGAGGGAAATCAGCCAGGGTTCCTGCTCCTGATCACTGTCCAGTGATCCCTGGGTTAGAGAGAGAGAGGGGAAATCAGCCAGGGTTCCTGCTCCTGATCACTGTCCAGTGATCCCTGGGTTAGAGAGAGAGAGCGGGGAAATCAGCCAGGGTTCCTGCTCCTGATCACTGTCCAGTGATCCCTGGGTTAGAGAGAGAGAGGGGAAATCAGCCAGGGTTCCTGCTCCTGATCACTGTCCAGTGATCCCTGGGTTAGAGAGAGAGGGGAAATCAGCCAGGGTTCCTGCTCCTGATCACTGTCCAGTGATCCCTGGGTTAGAGAGAGAGGGGAAATCAGCCATGGTTCCTGCTCCTGATCACTGTCCAGTGATCCCTGGGTTAGAGAGAGAGGGGAAATCAGCCAGGGTTCCTGCTCCTGATCACTGTCCAGTGATACCTGGGTTAGCGAGAGAGGGGAAATCAGCCAGGGTTCCTGCTCCTGATCACTGTCCAGTGATCCCTGGGTTAGAGAGAGAGGGGAAATCAGCCAGGGTTCCTGCTCCTGATCACTGTCCAGTGATCCCTGGGTTAGAGAGAGAGAGAGGGGAAATCAGCCAGGGTTCCTGCTCCTGATCACTGTCCAGTGATCCCTGGGTTAGAGAGAGAGAGAGGGGAAATCAGCCAGGGTTCCTGCTCCTGATCACTGTCCAGTGATCCCTGGGTTAGAGAGAGAGAGAGAGGGAAATCAGCCAGGGTTCCTGCTCCTGATCACTGTCCAGTGATCCCTGGGTTAGAGAGAGAGGGGAAATCAGCCAGGGTTCCTGCTCCTGATCACTGTCCAGTGATCCCTGGGTTAGAGAGAGAGAGAGGTGAAATCAGCCAGGGTTCCTGCTCCTGATCACTGTCCAGTGATCCCTGGGTTAGAGAGAGAGAGGGAAATCAGCCAGGGTTCCTGCTCCTGATCACTGTCCAGTGATCCCTGGGTTAGAGAGAGAGCGAGGGGAAATCAGCCAGGGTTCCTGCTCCTGATCACTGTCCAGTGATCCCTGGGTTAGAGAGAGAGAGAGGGGAAATCAGCCAGGGTTCCTGCTCCTGATCACTGTCCAGTGATCCCTGGGTTAGAGAGAGAGAGGGGAAATCAGCCAGGGTTCCTGCTCCTGATCACTGTCCAGTGATCCCTGGGTTAGAGAGAGATAGGGAGGGGAAATCAGCCAGGGTTCCTGCTCCTGATCACTGTCCAGTGATCCCTGGGTTAGAGAGAGAGAGGGGAAATCAGCCAGGGTTCCTGCTCCTGATCACTGTCCAGTGATCCCTGGGTTAGAGAGAGAGGGGAAATCAGCCAGGGTTCCTGCTCCTGATCACTGTCCAGTGATCCCTGGGTTAGAGAGAGAGAGGGGAAATCAGCCAGGGTTCCTGCTCCTGATCACTGTCCAGTGATCCCTGGGTTAGAGAGAGAGAGGGGAAATCAGCCAGGGTTCCTGCTCCTGATCACTGTCCAGTGATCCCTGGGTTAGAGAGAGAGAGGGGAAATCAGCCAGGGTTCCTGCTCCTGATCACTGTCCAGTGATCCCTGGGTTAGAGAGAGAGCGAGGGGAAATCAGCCAGGGTTCCTGCTCCTGATCACTGTCCAGTGATCCCTGGGTTAGAGAGAGAGAGAGGGAAATCAGCCAGGGTTCCTGCTCCTGATCACTGTCCAGTGATCCCTGGGTTAGAGAGAGAGAGGGGAAATCAGCCAGGGTTCCTGCTCCTGATCACTGTCCAGTGATCCCTGGGTTAGAGAGAGAGAGAGGGAAATCAGCCAGGGTTCCTGCTCCTGATCACTGTCCAGTGATCCCTGGGTTAGAGAGAGAGAGGGGAAATCAGCCAGGGTTCCTGCTCCTGATCACTGTCCAGTGATCCCTGGGTTAGAGAGAGAGAGAGGGGAAATCAGCCAGGGTTCCTGCTCCTGATCACTGTCCAGTGATCCCTGGGTTAGAGAGAGAGAGAGAAGGGAAATCAGCCAGGGTTCCTGCTCCTGATCACTGTCCAGTGATCCCTGGGTTAGAGAGAGAGAGCGGGGAAATCAGCCAGGGTTCATGCTCCTGATCACTGTCCAGTGATCCCTGGGTTAGAGAGAGAGAGGGGAAATCAGCCAGGGTTCCTGCTCCTGATCACTGTCCAGTGATCCCTGGGTTAGAGAGTGAGGGGAAATCAGCCAGGGTTCCTGCTCCTGATCACTGTCCAGTGATCCCTGGGTTAGAGAGAGAGGGGAAATCAGCCATGGTTCCGGCTCCTGATCACTGTCCAGTGATCCCAGGGTTAGAGAGAGAGAGCGGGGAAATCAGCCAGGGTTCATGCTCCTGATCACTGTCCAGTGATCCCTGGGTTAGAGAGAGAGAGGGGAAATCAGCCAGGGTTCCTGCTCCTGATCACTGTCCAGTGATCCCTGGGTTAGAGAGAGAGGGGAAATCAGCCAGGGTTCCTGCTCCTGATCACTGTCCAGTGATCCCTGGGTTAGAGAGAGAGGGGAAATCAGCCAGGGTTCCTGCTCCTGATCACTGTCCAGTGATCCCTGGGTTAGAGAGAGAGAGGGGAAATCAGCCAGGGATCCTGCTCCTGATCACTGTCCAGTGATCCCTGGGTTAGAGAGAGAGAGAGGGAACATCAGCCAGGGTTCCTGCTCCTGATCACTGTCCAGTGATCCCTGGGTTAGAGAGAGAGAGAGGGGAAATCAGCCAGGGTTCCTGCTCCTGATCACTGTCCAGTGATCCCTGGGTTAGAGAGAGAGAGAGGGGAAATCAGCCAGGGTTCCTGCTCCTGATCACTGTCCAGTGATCCCTGGGTTAGAGAGAGAGAGAGGGGAAATCAGCCAGGGTTCCTGCTCCTGATCACTGTCCAGTGATCCCTGGGTTAGAGAGAGAGAGAGGGGAAATCAGCCAGGGTTCCTGCTCCTGATCACTGTCCAGTGATCCCTGGGTTAGAGAGAGAGAGGGGAAATCAGCCAGGGTTCCTGCTCCTGATCACTGTCCAGTGATCCCTGGGTTAGAGAGAGAGAGGTGAAATCAGCCAGTGTTCCAGCTCCTGATCACTGTCCAGTGATCCCTGGGTTAGAGGGAGAGGGGAAATCAGCCAGGGTTCCTGCTCCTGATCACTGTCCAGTGATCCCTGGGTTAGAGAGAGAGAGAGGGAAATCAGCCAGGGTTCCTGCTCCTGATCACTGTCCAGTGATCCCTGGGTTAGAGAGAGAGAGGGAAATCAGCCAGGGTTCCTGCTCCTGATCACTGTCCAGTGATCCCTGGGTCAGAGAGAGAGGGGAAATCAGCCAGGGCTCCTGCTCCTGATCACTGTCCATTTATCCCTGGGTTAGAGAGAGAGAGAGGGGAAATCAGCCAGGGTTCCTGCTCCTGATCACTGTCCAGTGATCCCTGGGTTATAGAGAGAGAAAGGAGAAATCAGCCAGGGTTCCTGCTCCTGATCACTGTCCAGTGATCCCTTGGTTAGAGAGAGAGGGGGAAATCGGTCAGGGTTCCTGCTCCTGATCACTGTCCAGTGATCCCTGGGTTAGAGAGAGAGAGAGGGGAAATCAGCCAGGGTTCCTGCTCCTGATCACTGTCCAGTGATCCCTGGGTTAGAGAGAGAGAGAGGGGAAATCAGCCAGGGTTCCTGCTCCTGATCACTGTCCAGTGATCCCTGGGTTAGAGAGAGAGGGGAAATCAGCCAGGGTTCCTGCTCCTGATCACTGTCCAGTGATCCCTGGGTTAGAGAGAGAGCGAGGGGAAATGAGCCAGGGTTCCTGCTCCTGATCACTGTCCAGTGATCCCTGGGTTAGAGAGAGAGAGAGGGGAAATCAGCCAGGGTTCCTGCTCCTGATCACTGTCCAGTGATCCCTGGGTTAGAGAGAGAGAGAGGGGAAATCAGCCAGGGTTCCTGCTCCTGATCACTGTCCAGTGATCCCTGGGTTAGAGAGAGAGAGAGGGAAATCAGCCAGGGTTCCTGCTCCTGATCACTGTCCAGTGATCCCTGGGTTAGAGAGAGAGAGGGAAATCAGCCAGGGTTCCTGCTCCTGATCACTGTCCAGTGATCCCTGGGTTAGAGAGAGAGAGAGGGAAATCAGCCAGGGTTCCTGCTCCTGATCACTGTCCAGTGATCCCTGGGTTAGAGAGAGAGAGAGGGGAAATCAGCCAGGGTTCCTGCTCCTGATCACTGTCCAGTGATCCCTGGGTTAGAGAGAGAGAGGGAAATCAGCCAGGGTTCCTGCTCCTGATCACTGTCCAGTGATCCCTGGGTTAGAGAGAGAGAGAGGGGAAATCAGCCAGGGTTCCAGCTCCTGATCACTGTCCAGTGATCCCTGGGTTAGAGAGAGAGAGAGGGGAAATCAGCCAGGGTTCCTGCTCCTGATCACTGTCCAGTGATACCTGGGTTAGCGAGAGAGGGGAAATCAGCCAGGGTTCCTGCTCCTGATCACTGTCCAGTGATCCCTGGGTTAGAGAGAGAGGGGAAATCAGCCAGGGTTCCTGCTCCTGATCACTGTCCAGTGATCCCTGGGTTAGAGAGAGAGAGAGGGGAAATCAGCCAGGGTTCCTGCTCCTGATCACTGTCCAGTGATCCCTGGGTTAGAGAGAGAGAGGGGAAATCAGCCAGGGTTCCTGCTCCTGATCACTGTCCAGTGATCCCTGGGTTAGAGAGAGAGAGGGGAAATCAGCCAGGGTTCCTGCTCCTGATCACTGTCCAGTGATCCCTGGGTTAGAGAGAGAGAGAGGGGAAATCAGCCAGGGTTCCTGCTCCTGATCACTGTCCAGTGATCCCTGGGTTTGAGAGAGAGAGGGGAAATCAGCCAGGGTTCCTGCTCCTGATCACTGTCCAGTGATCCCTGGGTTAGAGAGAGAGAGGGGAAATCAGCCAGGGTTCCTGCTCCTGATCACTGTCCAGTGATCCCTGGGTTAGAGAGAGAGCGAGGGGAAATCAGCCAGGGTTCCTGCTCCTGATCACTGTCCAGTGATCCCTGGGTTTGAGAGAGAGAGGGGAAATCAGCCAGGGTTCCTGCTCCTGATCACTGTCCAGTGATCCCTGGGTTAGAGAGAGAGAGGGGAAATCAGCCAGGGTTCCTGCTCCTGATCACTGTCCAGTGATCCCTGGGTTAGAGAGAGAGAGGGGATATCAGCCAGGGTTCCTGCTCCTGATCACTGTCCAGTGATCCCTGGGTTAGAGAGAGAGAGAGGGGAAATCAGCCAGGGTTCCTGCTCCTGATCACTGTCCAGTGATCCCTGGGTTAGAGAGAGAGAGAGGGGAAATCAGCCAGGGTTCCTGCTCCTGATCACTGTCCAGTGATCCCTGGGTTAGAGAGAGAGAGAGGGAAATCAGCCAGGGTTCCTGCTCCTGATCACTGTCCAGTGATCCCTGGGTTAGAGAGAGAGGGGAAATCAGCCAGGTTTCCTGCTCCTGATCACTGTCCAGTGATCCCTGGGTTAGAGAGAGAGAGGGGAAATCAGCCAGGGTTCCTGCTCCTGATCATTGTCCAGTGATCCCTGGGTTAGAGAGAGGGAGAGGGGAAATCAGCCAGGGTTCCTGCTCCTGATCACTGTCCAGTGATCCCTAGGTCAGAGAGAGAGAGAGGGGAAATCAGCCAGGGTTCCTGCTCCTGATCACTGTCCAGTGATCCCTGGGTTAGAGAGAGAGAGGGGAAATCAGCCAGGGTTCCTGCTCCTGATCACTGTCCAGTGATCCCTGGGTTAGAGAGAGAGAGTGGTGAAATCAGCCAGGGTTCCTGCTCCTGATCACTGTCCAGTGATCCCTGGGTTAGAGAGAGAGAGGGAAATCAGCCAGGGTTCCTGCTCCTGATCACTGTCCAGTGATCCCTGGGTTATAGAGAGAGAGAGAGGGGAAATCAGCCAGGGTTCCTGCTCCTGATCACTGTCCAGTGATCCCTGGGTTAGAGAGAGAGAGAGGGGAAATCAGCCAGGGTTCCTGCTCCTGATCACTGTCCAGTGATCCCTGGGTTAGAGAGAGAGAGAGGGGAAATCAGCCAGGGTTCCTGCTCCTGATCACTGTCCAGTGATCCCTGGGTTAGAGAGAGAGAGGGGAAATCAGCCAGGGTTCCTGCTCCTGATCACTGTCCAGTGATCCCTGGGTTAGAGAGAGAGAGAGGGAAATCAGCCAGGGTTCCTGCTCCTGATCACTGTCCAGTGATCCCTGGGTTAGAGAGAGAGAGGGGAAATCAGCCAGGGTTCCTGCTCCTGATCACTGTCCAGTGATCCCTGGGTTAGAGAGAGAGAGAGGGGAAATCAGCCAGGGTTCCTGCTCCTGATCACTGTCCAGTGATCCCTGGGTTAGAGAGAGAGAGGGGAAATCAGCCAGGGTTCCTGCTCCTGATCACTGTCCAGTGATCCCTGGGTTAGACAGGGGAAATCAGCCAGGGTTCCTGCTCCTGATCACTGTCCAGTGATCCCTGGGTTAGAGAGAGAGAGAGGGGAAATCAGCCAGGGTTCCTGCTCCTGATCACTGTCCAGTGATCCCTGGGTTAGAGAGAGAGAGGTGAAATCAGCCAGGGTTCCTGCTCCTGATCACTGTCCAGTGATCCCTGGGTTAGAGAGAGAGGGGAAATCAGCCAGGGTTCCTGCTCCTGATCACTGTCCAGTGATCCCTGGGTTAGAGAGAGAGAGAGGGGAAATCAGCCAGGGTTCCTGCTCCTGATCACTGTCCAGTGATCCCTAGGTCAGAGAGAGAGAGAGGGGAAATCAGCCAGGGTTCCTGCTCCTGATCACTGTCCAGTGATCCCTGGGTTAGAGAGAGAGAGGGGAAATCAGGCAGGGTTCCTGCTCCTGATCACTGTCCAGTGATCCCAGGGTTCGAGAGAGAGGGGTGAAATCAGCCAGTGTTCCTGCTCCTGATCACTGTCCAGTGATCCCTGGGTTAGAGGGAGAGGGGAAATCAGCCAGGGTTCCTGCTCCTGATCACTGTCCAGTGATCCCTTGGTTAGAGAGAGAGGGGGGAAATCGGTCAAGGGTTCCTGCTCATGATCCCTGTCCTTTGATCCCTGGGTTAGAGAGAGAGAGGGGAAATCAGCCAGGGTTCCTGCTCCTGATCACTGTCCAGTGATCCCTGGGTTAGAGGGAGAGAGGGGAAATCAGCCAGGGTTCCTGCTCCTGATCACTGTCCAGTGATCCCTGGGTTAGAGAGAGAGAGAGAGGGGAAATAAGCTAGGGTTCCTGCTCCTGATCACTGTCCAGTGATCCCTGGGTTAGGGAGAGAGGGGAAATCAGCGAGGGTTCCTGCTCCTGATCACTGTCCAGTGAACCCTGGGTTAGAGAGAGAGAGGGGAAATCAGCGAGGGTTCCTGCTCCTGATCACTGTCCAGTGATCCCTGGCGCAGAGAGAGAGAGAGGGGAAATCAGCCAGGGTTCCTACTCCTGATCACTCTCCAGTGATCCCTCGGTTAGAGAGACAGAGAGAGGGGAAATCAGCTAGGGTTCCTGCTCCTGATCACTGTCCAGTGATCCCTGGGTTAGAGAGGGAGAGAGAGGCGAAATCAGCCAGGGTTCCTGCTCCTGATCACTGTCCAGTGATCCCTGGGTTAGAGAGAGAGAGAGGGGAAATCAGCCAGGGTTCCTGGTCCTGATCACTGTCCAGTGATCCCTGGGTAAGGGAGAGAGAGAGAGGGGAAATCAGCCAGGGTTCCTGCTCCTGATCACTGTCCAGTGATCCGTGGGTTAGAGAGAGAGGGGAAATCAGCCAGGGTTCCTGCTCCTGATCACTGAGCAGTGATCCCTGGGTTAGAGAGAGAGGGGAAATCAGCCAGGGTTCCTGCTCCTGATCACTGTCCAGTGATCCCTGGGTTAGAGAGAGAGGGGAAATCAGCCAGGGTTCCTGCTCCTGATCACTGTGCAGTGATCCCTGGGTTAGAGAGAGAGGGGAAATCAGCCAGGGTTCATCCTCCTGATCACTGTCCAGTGATCCCTGGGTTAGAGAGAGAGGTGAAATCAGCCAGGGTTCCTGCTCCTGATCACTGTCCAGTGATCCCTGGGTTGGAGAGAGAGAAGGGAAATCAGCCAGGGTTCCTGCTCCTGATCACTGTCCAGTGATCCCTCGGTTAGAGAGGCAAAGAGAGGGGAAATCAGCCAGGGTTCCTGCTCCTGATCAGTGTCCAGTAATCCCTGGGTTTGCGAGAGAGAGAGAGGGGAAATCAGCCAGGGTTCCTGCTCCTGATCAGTGTCCAGTAATCCCTGGGTTTGCGAGAGAGAGAGAGGGGAAATCAGCCAGGGTTCCTGCTCCAGATCACTGTCCAGTGATCCCTGGGTTAGAGAGTGAGGGGAAATCAGCCAGGATTCTTGCTCCTGATCACTGTCCAGTGATCCCTGGGTTAGAGAGAGAGAGAGAGAGAGGAAATCAGCCAGGGTTCCTGCTCCTCATCACTGTCCAGTGATCCCTGGGTTACAGAGAGACGGGAAATCAGCCAGGGTTCCTGCTCCTGATCACTGTCCAGTGATCCCTCGGTTAGAGAGACAAGAGAGGGGAAATCAGCCTGGGTTCCTGCTCCTGATCACTGTCCAGCCATCCCTGGGTTTGAGAGAGAGAGAGAGGGGAAATCAGCCAGGGTTCCTGCTCCTGATCACTGTCCAGTGATCCCTGGGTTAGAGAGAGAGAGGGGAAATCAGCCAGGGTTCCTGCTCCTGATCACTGTCCAGTGATCCCTGGGTTAGAGAGAGAGGGGAAATCAGCCAGGGTTCCAGCTTCTGGTCACTGTCCAGTGATACCGGGGTTAGTGAGAGAGGGGAAATCAGCCAGGGGTCCTGCTCCTGATCACTGTCCAGTGATCCTTGGGTTACAGAGAGAGGGGAAATCAGCCAGGGTTCCTGCTCCTGATCACTGTCCAGTGATCCCTGGGTTAGAGAGAGAGCGAGGGGAAATCAGCCAGGGTTCCTGCTCCTGATCACTGTCCAGTAATCCCTGGGTTTGCGAGAGAGAGAGAGGTGAAATCAGCCAGGGTTCCTGCTCCTGATCACTGTCCAGTGATCGCTGGGTTAGAGGGAGAGAGGAAATCAGCCAGGGTTCCTGCTCCTGATCACTGTCCAGTGATCCCTGGGTTAGAGAGAGAGGGAGGGGAAATCAGCCAGGTCACCTGCTCCTGATCACTGTCCAGTGATCCCTGGGTTAGAGAGAGAGAGAAGAGGGGAAATCAGCCAGGGTTCATCCTCCTGATCACTCTCCAGTGATCCCTGGGTTAGAGAGAGAGAGGGGAAATCAGCCAGGGTTCCTGCTCCTGATCACTGTCCAGTGATCCCTGGGTTAGAGAGAGAGAGAAGAGGGGAAATCAGCCAGGGTTCATCCTCCTGATCACTCTCCAGTGATCCCTGGGTTAGAGAGAGAGAGGGGAAATCAGCCAGGGTTCCTGCTCCTGATCACTGTCCAGTGATCCCTGGGTTAGAGAGATAGAGAGGAAATCAGCCAGGGTTCCTGCTCCTGATCACTGTCCAGTGATCCCTGGGTTAGAGAGAGAGAGAGAGGGGAAATCAGCCAGGGTTCCTGCTCCTGATCACTGTCCAGTGATCCCTGGGTTAGAGAGAGATCGGAGGGGAAATCAGCCAGGGTTCCTGCTCCTGATCACTGTCCAGTGATCCCTGGGTTAGAGAGAGAGCGAGCGGAAATCAGCCAGGGTTCCTGCTCCTGATCACTGTCCAGTGATCCCTGGGTTAGAGAGAGAGAGGGGAAATCAGCCAGGGTTCCTGCTCCTGATCACTGTCCAGTGATCCCTGGGTTAGAGAGAGAGAGAGGGAAATCAGCCAGGGTTCCTGCTCCTGATCACTGTCCAGTGATCCCTGGGTTAGAGAGAGAGAGAGGGGAAATCAGCCAGGGTTCCTGCTCCTGATCACTGTCCAGTGATCCCTGGGTTAGAGAGAGAGGGGAAATCAGCCAGGGTTCCTGCTCCTGATCACTGTCCAGTGATCCCTGGGTTAGAGAGAGAGAGGGGAAATCAGCCAGGGTTCCTGCTCCTGATCACTGTCCAGTGATCCCTGGGTTAGAGAGAGAGAGAGGGAAATCAGCCAGGGTTCCTGCTCCTGATCACTGTCCAGTGATCCCTGGGTTAGAGAGAGAGGGGAAATCAGCCAGGGTTCCTGCTCCTGATCACTGTCCAGTGATCCCTGGGTTAGAGAGAGAGAGGGGAAATCAGCCAGGGTTCCTGCTCCTGATCACTGTCCAGTGATCCCTGGGTTAGAGAGAGAGAGAGGGGAAATCAGCCAGGGTTCCTGCTCCTGATCACTGTCCAGTGATCCCTCCGTTTGAGAGAGAGCGAGGGGAAATCAGCCAGGGTTCCTGCTCCTGATCACTGTCCAGTGATCCCTGGGTTAGAGAGAGAGGGGAAGTCATCCAGGGTTCCTGCTCCTGATCACTGTCCAGTGATCCCTGGGTTAGAGAGAGAGAGAGGGGAAATCAGCCAGGGTTCCTGCTCCTGATCACTGTCCAGTGATCCCTGGGTTAGAGAGAGAGAGAGGGGAAATCAGCCAGGGTTCCTGCTCCTGATCACTGTCCAGTGATCCCTGGGTTAGAGAGAGGGGAAATCAGCCAGGGTTCCTGCTCCTGATCACTGTCCAGTGATCCCTGGGTTAGAGAGAGAGGGGAAATCAGCCAGGGTTCCTGCTCCTGATCACTGTCCAGTGATCCCTGGGTTAGAGAGAGAGGGGAAATCAGCCAGGGTTCCTGCTCCTGATCACTGTGCAGTGATCCCTGGGTTAGAGAGAGAGAGGGGAAATCAGCCAGGGTTCATGCTCCTGATCACTGTCCAGTGATCCCTGGGTTAGAGAGAGAGGTGAAATCAGCCAGGGTTCCTGCTCCTGATCACTGTCCAGTGATCCCTGGGTTGGAGAGAGAGAGGGAAATCAGCCAGGGTTCCTGCTCCTGATCACTGTCCAGTGATCCCTCGGTTAGAGAGGCAAAGAGAGGGGAAATCAGCCAGGGTTCCTGCTCCTGATCAGTGTCCAGTAATCCCTGGGTTTGCGAGAGAGAGAGAGGGGAAATCAGCCAGGGTTCCTGCCCCGGATCACTGTCCAGTGATCCCTGGGTTAGTGAGAGGGAGTGAGAGGCGAAATCAGCTAGGGTTCCTGCTCCAGATCACTGTCCAGTGATCCCTGGGTTAGAGAGTGAGGGGAAATCAGCCAGGATTCCTTGCTCCTGATCACTGTCCAGTGATCCCTGGGTTAGAGAGAGAGAGAGAGAGGAAATCAGCCAGGGTTCCTGCTCCTCATCACTGTCCAGTGATCCCTGGGTTACAGAGAGACGGGAAATCAGCCAGGGTTCCTGCTCCTGATCACTGTCCAGTGATCCCTCGGTTAGAGAGACAAGAGAGGGGAAATCAGCCTGGGTTCCTGCTCCTGATCACTGTCCAGTAATCCCTGGGTTTGCGAGAGAGAGAGAGGGGAAATCAGCCAGGGTTCCTGCTCCTGATCACTGTCCAGTGATCCCTGGGTTAGAGAGAGAGGAGGGGAAATCAGCATGGTCTCCTGCTCCTGATCACTGTCCAGTGATCCCTGGGTTAGAGAGAGAGAGAAGAGGAGAAATCAGCCAGGGTTCATCCTCCTGATCACGCTCCAGTGATCCCTGGGTTAGAGAGAGAGAGGGGAAATCAGCCAGGGTTCCTGCTCCTGATCACTGTCCAGTGATCCCTGGGTTAGAGAGAGAGGGGAAATCAGCCAGGGTTCCTGCTCCTGATCACTGTCCAGTGATCCCTGGGTTACAGAGAGAGGGGAAATCATCCAGGGTTCCTGCTCCTGATCACTGTCCAGTGATCCCTGGGTTAGTGAGAGAGAGGGGAAATCAGCCAGGGTTCCTGCTCCTGATCACTGTCCAGTGATCCCTCGGTTAGAGAGACAAAGAGAGGGGAAATCAGCCAGGGTTCCTGCTCCTGATCACTGTCCAGTAATCCCTGGGTTTGCGAGAGAGAGAGAGGTGAAATCAGCCAGGGTTCCTGCTCCTGATCACTGTCCAGTGATCGCTGGGTTAGAGGGAGAGAGGAAATCAGCCAGGTTTCATCCTCCTGATCACTCTCCAGTGATCCCTGGGTTAGAGAGAGAGAGGGGAAATCAGCCAGGGTTCCTGCTCCTGATCACTGTCCAGTGATCCCTGGGTTAGAGAGATAGAGAGGAAATCAGCCAGGGTTCCTGCTCCTGATCACTGTCCAGTGATCCCTGGGTTAGAGAGAGAGAGAGAGGGGAAAACAGCCAGGGTTCCTGCTCCTGATCACTGTCCAGTGATCCCTGGGTTAGAGAGAGAGGGAGGGGAAATCAGCCAGGTCTCCTGCTCCTGATCACTGTCCAGTGATCCCTGGGTTAGAGAGAGAGAGAAGAGGGGAAATCAGCCAGGGTTCATCCTCCTGATCACTCTCCACTAATCCCTGGGTTAGAGAGAGAGAGGGGAAATCAGCCAGGGTTCCTGCTCCTGATGACTGTCCAGTGATCCCTGGGTTAGAGAGAGAGAGAGAAGGGAAATCAGCCTGGGCTCCTGCTCCTGATCACTGTCCAGTGATCCCTGGGTTAGAGAGAGATGGGAAATCAGCCAGGGTTCCTGCTCCTGATGACTGTCCAGTGATCCTTGGGTTAGTGAGAGGGAGTGAGAGGCGAAATCAGCCAGGGTTCCTGCTCCTGATCACTGTCCAGTGATCCCTGGGTTAGAGAGAGAGAGGGGAAATCAGCCAGGGTTCCTGCTCCTGATCACTGTCCAGTGATCCCAGGGTTAGAGAGAAATGGGTAATCAGCCAGGGTTCCTGCTCCTGATCACTTTCCAGTGATCCTTGGGTTACAGAGAGAGAGGAAATGAACCAGCGTTCCTGTTCCTCATCACTGTCCAGTGATCCCAGGGTAAGACAGAGAGGAAATCAGCCAGTGTTCCTGCTTCTGTTCACTGTCCAATAACCCTGGGATAGAGAGAGAGAGAGAGGAAATCAGCCAGGGTTCCTGCTCCTGATCACTGTCCAGTGATCCCTGGGTTAGAGCGAGAGAGAGAGGGGAAATCAGACAGGGTTCCTGCTCTTGATCACGGTCCAGTAATCCCTCGGTAAAAGAGACAGTGAGAGACGTAATCAGCCAGGGTTCCTGCTCCTGATCACTGTCCAGTGATCCCTGGGGCAGAGAGAGAGAGAGAGGGGAAATCAGCCAGGGTTCCTGCTCCTGATCACTGTCCAGTGATCCCTGGGTTAGAGAGAGAGAGAGAGGGGAAATCACCCAGGGTTCCTGCTCCTGATCACTGTCCAGTAATCCCTGGGTTAGAGAGAGAGAGAGGGGAAATCAGCCAGGGTTCCTGCTCCTGATCACGGTCCAGTGATCCCTCAGTTTGAGAGACAGAGAGAGGGGAAATCAGCCAGGGTTCCTGCTCCTGATCACTGTCCAGTGATCGCTGGGTTAGAGAGACAGAGAGAGGGGAAATCAGCCAGGGTTCCTGCTCCTGATCACTCTCCAGTGATCCCTGGGTTAGAGAGGGAGAGGGCAAATCAGCCAGGGTTCCTGCTCCTGATCACTGTCCAGTGATCCCTGGGTTAGAGAGAGAGAGAGAGGGGAAATCAGCCTGGGTTCCTGCTCCTGATCACTGTCCAGTGATCCCCTGGTTTAGAGAGACAGAGAGAGGGGAAATCAGCCAGGGTTCCTGCTCCTGATCACTGTCCAGTGATCCCTGGGTTAGAGAGGGAGAGAGAGGCGAAATCAGCCAGGGTTCCTGCTCCTGATCACTGTCCAGTGATCCCCTGGGTTAGAGAGAGAGAGGGGAAATCAGCCAGTGTACCTGCTCCTGATCACTGTCCAGTGATCCCTGGGTTAGAGAGAGAGAGAGGACATCAGCCAGGGTTCCTGCTCCTGATCACTGTCCAGTGATCCCTGGGTTAGAGAGAGAGAGAGGAAATCAGCCAGGGTTCCTGCTCCTGATCACTGTCCAGTGATCCCTGGGTTAGAGACAGAGAGAGGGGAAATCAGCCAGGGTTCCTGCTCCTGATGACTGTCCAGTGATCCCTGGGTTAGAGACAGAGAGAGGGGAAATCAGCCAGGGTTCCTGCTCCTGATCACTGTCCAGTGATCCTTATGTTAGAGAGAGATAGAGAGAGAGCAAATCAACCAGGGTTCCTGCTCTTGATCACTGTCCAGTGATCCCTCAGTTAGAGAGACAGAGAGAGGGGAAATCAGCCAGGGTTATTGCTCCTGATCACTGTCCAGTGATCCCTGCGTTATTGAGAGGGAGAGAGAGGTGAAATCAGACATGGTTCCTCCTCCTGATCACTGTCCAGTGATCCCTGGGTTACAGAGAGAGGGGAAATCAGTCAGGGTTCCTGCTCCTGATCACGGTCCAGTGATCCCTCAGTTAGAGAGACAGAGAGAGGGGAAATCAGCCAGGGTTCCTGCTCCTGATCACTGTCCAGTGATCCCTGCGTTATTGAGAGGGAGAGAGAGGGGAAATCAGACAGGGTTCCTGCACCGATCAGTGTCCAGTGATCCCCTGGGTTAGAGAGAGAGGGGGGAAATCAGCCAGTGTTCCTGCTGCTGATCACTGTGCAGTGATCCCTGGGTTAGAGAGACAGAGAGAGGGGAAATCAGCCAGGGTTCCTGCTCCTGATCACTTTTTAAGTGATTCCTGGGTTTGAGAGAGAGGGGAAATCAGCCAGGGTTCCAGCTCCTGATCACTGTCCAGTGATCCCTTGGTTAGAGAGAGAGGGGGGAAATCGGTCAAGGGTTCCTGCTCATGATCCCTGTCCTTTGATCCCTGGGTTAGAGAGAGAGAGGGGAAATCAGCCAGGGTTCCTGCTCCTGATCACTGTCCAGTGATCCCTGGGGCAGAGAGAGAGAGGGGAAATCAGCCAGGGTTCCTGCTCCTGATCACTGTCCAGTGATCCCTGGGTTAGAGACAGAGAGAGAGGGGAAATAAGCTAGGGTTCCTGCTCCTGATCACTGTCCAGTGATCCCTGGGTTAGGGAGAGAGGGGAAATCAGCGAGGGTTCCTGCTCCTGATCACTGTCCAGTGAACCCTGGGTTAGAGAGAGAGAGGGGAAATCAGCGAGGGTTCCTGCTCCTGATCACTGTCCAGTGATCCCTGGCGCAGAGAGAGAGAGAGGGGAAATCAGCCAGGGTTCCTACTCCTGATCACTCTCCAGTGATCCCTCGGTTAGAGAGACAGAGAGAGGGGAAATCAGCCAGGGTTCCTGCTCCTGATCACTGTCCAGTGATCCCTGGGTTAGAGAGTGAGAGAGAGGCGAAATCAGCCAGGGTTCCTGCTCCTGATCACTGTCCAGTGATCCCTGGGTTAGAGAGAGAGAGAGGGGAAATCAGCCAGGGTTCCTGGTCCTGATCACTGTCCAGTGATCCCTGGGTAAGGGAGAGAGAGAGAGGGGAAATCAGCCAGGGTTCCTGCTCCTGATCACTGTCCAGTGATCCGTGGGTTAGAGAGAGAGGGGAAATCAGCCAGGGTTCCTGCTCCTGATCACTGAGCAGTGATCCCTGGGTTAGAGAGAGAGGGGAAATCAGCCAGGGTTCCTGCTCCTGATCACTGTCCAGTGATCCCTGGGTTAGAGAGAGAGGGGAAATCAGCCAGGGTTCCTGCTCCTGATCACTGTGCAGTGATCCCTGGGTTAGAGAGAGAGGGGAAATCAGCCAGGGTTCATCCTCCTGATCACTGTCCAGTGATCCCTGGGTTAGAGAGAGAGGTGAAATCAGCCAGGGTTCCTGCTCCTGATCACTGTCCAGTGATCCCTGGGTTGGAGAGAGAGAAGGGAAATCAGCCAGGGTTCCTGCTCCTGATCACTGTCCAGTGATCCCTCGGTTAGAGAGGCAAAGAGAGGGGAAATCAGCCAGGGTTCCTGCTCCTGATCAGTGTCCAGTAATCCCTGGGTTTGCGAGAGAGAGAGAGGGGAAATCAGCCAGGGTTCCTGCTCCTGATCAGTGTCCAGTAATCCCTGGGTTTGCGAGAGAGAGAGAGGGGAAATCAGCCAGGGTTCCTGCTCCAGATCACTGTCCAGTGATCCCTGGGTTAGAGAGTGAGGGGAAATCAGCCAGGATTCTTGCTCCTGATCACTGTCCAGTGATCCCTGGGTTAGAGAGAGAGAGAGAGAGAGGAAATCAGCCAGGGTTCCTGCTCCTCATCACTGTCCAGTGATCCCTGGGTTACAGAGAGACGGGAAATCAGCCAGGGTTCCTGCTCCTGATCACTGTCCAGTGATCCCTCGGTTAGAGAGACAAAGAGAGGGGAAATCAGCCTGGGTTCCTGCTCCTGATCACTGTCCAGTAATCCCTGGGTTTGCGAGAGAGAGAGAGGGGAAATCAGCCAGGGTTCCTGCTCCTGATCACTGTCCAGTGATCCCTGGGTTAGAGAGAGAGAGGGGAAATCAGCCAGGGTTCCTGCTCCTGATCACTGTCCAGTGATCCCTGGGTTAGAGAGAGAGGGGAAATCAGCCAGGGTTCCTGCTCCTGATCACTGTCCAGTGATCCCTGGGTTAGAGAGAGGGGACATCAGCCAGGGGTCCTGCTCCTGATCACTGTCCAGTGATCCCTGGGTTACAGAGAGAGGGGAAATCAGCCAGGGTTCCTGCTCCTGATCACTGTCCAGTGATCCCTCGGTTAGAGAGACAAAGAGAGGGGAAATCAGCCAGGGTTCCTGCTCCTGATCACTGTCCAGTAATCCCTGGGTTTGCGAGAGAGAGAGAGGTGAAATCAGCCAGGGTTCCTGCTCCTGATCACTGTCCAGTGATCGCTGGGTTAGAGGGAGAGAGGAAATCAGCCAGGGTTCCTGCTCCTGATCACTGTCCAGTGATCCCTGGGTTAGAGAGAGAGGGAGGGGAAATCAGCCAGGTCACCTGCTCCTGATCACTGTCCAGTGATCCCTGGGTTAGAGAGAGAGAGAAGAGGGGAAATCAGCCAGGGTTCATCCTCCTGATCACTCTCCAGTGATCCCTGGGTTAGAGAGAGAGAGGGGAAATCAGCCAGGGTTCCTGCTCCTGATCACTGTCCAGTGATCCCTGGGTTAGAGAGATAGAGAGGAAATCAGCCAGGGTTCCTGCTCCTGATCACTGTCCAGTGATCCCTGGGTTAGAGAGAGAGAGAGAGGGGAAAACAGCCAGGGTTCCTGCTCCTGATCACTGTCCAGTGATCCCTGGGTTAGAGAGAGAGGGAGGGGAAATCAGCCAGGTCTCCTGCTCCTGATCACTGTCCAGTGATCCCTGGGTTAGAGAGAGAGAGAAGAGGGGAAATCAGCCAGGGTTCATCCTCCTGATCACTCTCCAGTGATCCCTGGGTTAGAGAGAGAGAGGGGAAATCAGCCAGGGTTCCTGCTCCTGATCACTGTCCAGTGATCCCTGGGTTAGAGAGATAGAGAGGAAATCAGCCAGGGTTCCTGCTCCTGATCACTGTCCAGTGATCCCTGGGTTAGAGAGACAGAGAGAGGGGAAATCAGCCAGGGTTCCTGCTCCTGATCACTTTTTAAGTGATTCCTGGGTTTGAGAGAGAGGGGAAATCAGCTAGGGTTCCTGCTCCTGATCACTGTCCAGTGATCCCTGGGGCAGAGAGAGAGAGGGGAAATCAGCCAGGGTTCCTGCTCCTGATCGCTGTCCAGTGATCCCTGGGTTAGAGACAGAGAGAGAGGGGAAATAAGCTAGGGTTCCTGCTCCTGATCACTGTCCAGTGATCCCTGGGTTAGAGAGAGAGGGGAAATCAGCGAGGGTTCCTGCTCCTGATCACTGTCCAGTGAACCCTGGGTTAGAGAGAGAGAGGGGAAATCAGCGAGGGTTCCTGCTCCTGATCACTGTCCAGTGATCCCTGGCGCAGAGAGAGAGAGAGGGGAAATCAGCCAGGGTTCCTACTCCTGATCACTCTCCAGTGATCCCTCGGTTAGAGAGACAGAGAGAGGGGAAATCAGCCAGGGTTCCTGCTCCTGATCACTGTCCAGTGATCCCTGGGTTAGAGAGGGAGAGAGAGGCGAAATCAGCCAGGGTTCCTGCTCCTGATCACTGTCCAGTGATCCCTGGGTTAGAGAGAGAGAGAGGGGAAATCAGCCAGGGTTCCTGGTCCTGATCACTGTCCAGTGATCCCTGGGTAAGGGAGAGAGAGAGAGGGGAAATCAGCCAGGGTTCCTGCTCCTGATCACTGTCCAGTGATCCCTGGGTTAGAGAGAGAGGGGAAATCAGCCAGGGTTCCTGCTCCTGATCACTGAGCAGTGATCCCTGGGTTAGAGAGAGAGGGGAAATCAGCCAGGGTTCCTGCTCCTGATCACTGTCCAGTGATCCCTGGGTTAGAGAGAGAGGGGAAATCAGCCAGGGTTCCTGCTCCTGATCACTGTGCAGTGATCCCTGGGTTAGAGAGAGAGGGGAAATCAGCCAGGGTTCATCCTCCTGATCACTGTCCAGTGATCCCTGGGTTAGAGAGAGAGGTGAAATCAGCCAGGGTTCCTGCTCCTGATCACTGTCCAGTGATCCCTGGGTTGGAGAGAGAGAAGGGAAATCAGCCAGGGTTCCTGCTCCTGATCACTGTCCAGTGATCCCTCGGTTAGAGAGGCAAAGAGAGGGGAAATCAGCCAGGGTTCCTGCTCCTGATCAGTGTCCAGTAATCCCTGGGTTTGCGAGAGAGAGAGAGGGGAAATCAGCCAGGGTTCCTGCCCCGGATCACTGTCCAGTGATCCCTGGGTTAGTGAGAGGGAGTGAGAGGCGAAATCAGCTAGGGTTCCTGCTCCAGATCACTGTCCAGTGATCCCTGGGTTAGAGAGTGAGGGGAAATCAGCCAGGATTCTTGCTCCTGATCACTGTCCAGTGATCCCTGGGTTAGAGAGAGAGAGAGAGAGAGGAAATCAGCCAGGGTTCCTGCTCCTCATCACTGTCCAGTGATCCCTGGGTTACAGAGAGACGGGAAATCAGCCAGGGTTCCTGCTCCTGATCACTGTCCAGTGATCCCTCGGTTAGAGAGACAAAGAGAGGGGAAATCAGCCTGGGTTCCTGCTCCTGATCACTGTCCAGTAATCCCTGGGTTTGCGAGAGAGAGAGAGGGGAAATCAGCCAGGGTTCCTGCTCCTGATCACTGTCCAGTGATCCCTGGGTTAGAGAGAGAGGGAGGGGAAATCAGCATGGTCTCCTGCTCCTGATCACTGTCCAGTGATCCCTGGGTTAGAGAGAGAGAGAAGAGGAGAAATCAGCCAGGGTTCATCCTCCTGATCACGCTCCAGTGATCCCTGGGTTAGAGAGAGAGAGGGGAAATCAGCCAGGGTTCCTGCTCCTGATCACTGTCCAGTGATCCCTGGGTTAGAGAGAGAGGGGAAATCAGCCAGGGTTCCTGCTCCTGATCACTGTCCAGTGATCCCTGGGTTACAGAGAGAGGGGAAATCATCCAGGGTTCCTGCTCCTGATCACTGTCCAGTGATCCCTGGGTTAGTGAGAGAGAGGGGAAATCAGCCAGGGTTCCTGCTCCTGATCACTGTCCAGTGATCCCTCGGTTAGAGAGACAAAGAGAGGGGAAATCAGCCAGGGTTCCTGCTCCTGATCACTGTCCAGTAATCCCTGGGTTTGCGAGAGAGAGAGAGGTGAAATCAGCCAGGGTTCCTGCTCCTGATCACTGTCCAGTGATCGCTGGGTTAGAGGGAGAGAGGAAATCAGCCAGGTTTCATCCTCCTGATCACTCTCCAGTGATCCCTGGGTTAGAGAGAGAGAGGGGAAATCAGCCAGGGTTCCTGCTCCTGATCACTGTCCAGTGATCCCTGGGTTAGAGAGATAGAGAGGAAATCAGCCAGGGTTCCTGCTCCTGATCACTGTCCAGTGATCCCTGGGTTAGAGAGAGAGAGAGAGGGGAAAACAGCCAGGGTTCCTGCTCCTGATCACTGTCCAGTGATCCCTGGGTTAGAGAGAGAGGGAGGGGAAATCAGCCAGGTCTCCTGCTCCTGATCACTGTCCAGTGATCCCTGGGTTAGAGAGAGAGAGAAGAGGGGAAATCAGCCAGGGTTCATCCTCCTGATCACTCTCCACTAATCCCTGGGTTAGAGAGAGAGAGGGGAAATCAGCCAGGGTTCCTGCTCCTGATGACTGTCCAGTGATCCCTGGGTTAGAGAGAGAGAGAGAAGGGAAATCAGCCTGGGCTCCTGCTCCTGATCACTGTCCAGTGATCCCTGGGTTAGAGAGAGATGGGAAATCAGCCAGGGTTCCTGCTCCTGATGACTGTCCAGTGATCCTTGGGTTAGTGAGAGGGAGTGAGAGGCGAAATCAGCCAGGGTTCCTGCTCCAGATCACTGTCCAGTGATCCCTGGGTTAGAGAGAGAGAGGGGAAATCAGCCAGGGTTCCTGCTCCTGATCACTGTCCAGTGATCCCTGGGTTAGAGAGAGAGGGGAAATCAGCCAGGGTTCCTGCTCCTGATCACTGTCCAGTGATACCTGGGTTACAGAGAGAGGGGAAATCATCCAGGGTTCCTGCTCCTGATCACTGTCCAGTGATCCCTGGGTTAGTGAGAGAGAGGGGAAATCAGCCAGTGTTCCTGCTCCTGATCACTGTCCAGTGATCACTGGGATAGAGAGAGAGAGAGAGGAAATCAGTCAGGGTTCCTGCTCCTGATCACGGTCCAGTGATCCCTCGGTTAGAGAGAGAGAGACAGGGGAAATCAGACAGGGTTCCTGCTCCTGATCACTGTCCAGTGATCCCTCGGTGAGAGAGACAGAGAGAGGGGAAATCAGACCGGGTTCCTGCTCCTGATCACGGTCCAGTGATCCCTGGGGCAGAGAGAGAGAGAGAAGAGAGGGGAAATCAGCCAGGGTTCCTGCTCCTGATCACTGTCCAGTGATCCCTGGGTTAGAGAGAGAGAGAGAGGGTAAATCAGCCAGGGTTCCTGCTCCTGATCACTGTCCAGTGATCCCTCGGTTAGAGAGACAGAGAGAGGGGAAATCAGCCAGGGTTCCTGCTCCTGATCACTGTCCAGTGATCCCTGGGTCAGAGAGATAGACAGGAAATCAGCCAGGGTTCCTGCTCCTGATCACTGTCCAGTGATCCCTGGGTTAGAGAGAGATGGGAAATCAGCCAGGGTTCCTGCTCCTGATCACTGTCCAGTGATCCTTGGGTTAGTGAGAGGGAGTGAGAGGCGAAATCAGCCAGGGTTCCTGCTCCAGATCACTGTCCAGTGATCCCTGGGTTAGAGAGAGAGAGGGGAAATCAGCCAGGGTTCCTGCTCCTGATCACTGTCCAGTGATCCCTGGGTTAGAGAGAGAGGGGAAATCAGCCAGGGTTCCTGCTCCTGATCACTGTCCAGTGATCCCTGGGTTACAGAGAGAGGGGAAATCATCCAGGGTTCCTGCTCCTGATCACTGTCCAGTGATCCCTGGGTTAGAGAGAGAGGGGAAATCAGCCAGGGTTCCTGCTCCTGATCACTGTCCAGTGATCCCTGGGTTAGAGAGAGAGAGAGGGGAAATCAGCCTGGGTTCCTGCTCCTGATCACTGTCCAGTGATCCCTGGGTTAGTGAGAGAGAGGGGAAATCAGCCAGGGTTCCTGCTCCTGATCACTGTCCAGTGATCCCTGGGTTAGAGAGAGAGAGGAAATTAGCCAGGGTTCCTGCTCCTGATCACTGTCCAGTGATCCCTGGGATAGAGAGAGAGAGAGAGGAAATCAGTCAGGGTTCGTGCTCCTGATCACTGTCCAGTGATCCCTGGGTTAGAGAGAGAGAGTTGGGATATCAGCCAGGTTTCCTGCTCCTGATCACTGTCCAGTGATCCCTCGGTTAGAGAGACAGAGAGAGGGGAAATCAGCCAGGGTTCCTGCTCCTGATCACTGTCCAGTGATCCCTCGGTTAGAGAGACAGAGAGAGGGGAAATCAGCCAGGGTTCCTGCTCCTGATCACTGTCCAGTGATCCCTGGGTTAGAGAGAGAGAGAGGAAATCAGCCAGGGTTCCTGCTCCTGATCACTGTCCAGTGATCCCTGGGTTAGAGAGAGAGAGAGGAAATCAGCCAGGGTTCCTGCTCCTGATCACTGTCCAGTGATCCCTGGGTTAGAGAGAGAGGGGAAATCAGCCAGTTTTCCTGCTCCTGATCACTGTCCAGTGATCCCTGGGTTACAAAGCGTGACAGAGGGGAAATCAGCCAGGGTTCCTGCTCCTGATCACTGTCCAGTGATCCCTGGGTTAGAGAGAGAGAGGGGAAATCAGCCAGTGTTCCTGCTCCTGATCACTGTCCCTTGATCCCTGGGTCAGAGAGAGAGGGGAAATCAGCCAGGGTTCCTGCTCCTGATCACTCTACAGTGCTCTCACTCACTCTCGGGTAGGTCCGGTTTCTCATTAATCCAAATGTATGTCTGCTCGATTTTGTCCTCATCATAGTCGCTGTAATCCCACCAGCTTCTGAGTGGTCTCCGCCAGCGCTGGACACCTGCAAGAAACCAGAGAGCGGAATTAGGGGTTTGGGTGACTAATCGGTCTCTCAGTGAGCAGTGACGGAACGAGAATCTGACCGCCAGTGAACGGGGACAGTGAGACAGACTGACCACCCGTGAACGGGTCTGGGAGAGAGACTGACCACCAGTGAACGGGGACAGGGAGACAGATTGACCACCAGTGAATGGGGCAGGGAGACAGACTGACCGCCAGTGAATGGGGGAAGGCAAACAGACTGACCACCAGTGCGCAGGGACAGGGAGACAGACTGACCGCCAGAGAATGGGGGCAGGGAGACAGACTGACCGCCAGTGAATGGGGCAGGGAGACAGACTGACCGCCAGTGAAAGGGGGAAGGCAGATAGAGTGATCGCTAGTGGACCGGGACAGGGAGACCGACTGACCGCCAGTGGACAGGGACAGGGAGACAGACTGACCGCCAGTGAACGGGGACAGGGAGACAGACAGACCACCAGTGAATGGGGACAGGGAGACAGAGTGACCGCCAGTGAATTGGGGACAGGGAGACAGACTGACCACCAGTGAATGGGGACAGGGAGACAGAATGACCACCAGTGAATGGGGACAGGGAGACAGAGTGACTGCCAGTGAACGGGGGCAGGGAGACAGACTGACCACCAGTGAATGGGGCAGGGAGACAGACTGACCGCCAGTGAATGGGGGAAGGGAGACAGACTGACCGCCAGTGAACGGGGACAGGGAGACAGAGTGATCGCCAGTGGACAGGGACAGGGAGACAGACTGACCGCCAGTGAACGGGGACAGGGAGACAGACTGATAGCCAGTGAACGGGCACAGGGAGACAGACTGACCGCCAGTGAACGGGCACAGGGAGACAGACTGACCACCAGTGAATGGGGACAGGGAGACAGAGTGACCGCCAGAGAATGGGGGCAGGGAGACAGAGTGACCGCCAGTGAACGGGGACAGTGAGACAGAGTGACCGCCAGTGAATGGGGACAGGGAGACAGACTGACCGCCAGTGAATTGGGGACAGGGAGACAGACTGACCGCCAGTGAATTGGGGACAGGGAGACAGACTGACCACCAGTGAACGGGGACAGGGAGACAGAGTGACCGCCAGTGAATGGGGACAGGGAGACAGAGTGACCGCCAGTGAACGGGCACAGGGAGACAGACTGACTGCCAGTGAATTGGGGACAGGGAGACAGAGTGACCGCCAGTGAGTGGGGGCAGGGAGACAGACTGACTGCCAGTGAACGGGGGCAGGGAGACAGACTGACCACCAGTGAACGGGTACAGGGAGACAGACTGACCGCCAGTGAACGGGGACAGGGAGACAGAGTGACCGCCTGTGAATGGGGACAGGGAGACAGACTGACCGCCAGTGAATGGGGACAGGGAGACAGACTGACCGCCAGTGAATTGGGGACAGGGAGACAGACTGACCGCCAGTGAATGGGGACTGGGAGACAGACTGACCACCAGTGAATGGGGCAGGGAGACAGACTGACCGCCAGTGAATGGGGACAGGGAGACAGAGTGACCGCCAGTGAATGGGGACAGGGAGACAGACTGACTGCCAGTGAATTGGGGGCAGGGAGACAGTGTGACCGCCAGTGAATGGGGCAGGGAGACAGAGTGACCGCCAGTGAATGGGGACAGGGAGACAGACTGACCGCCAGTGAATGGGGACAGGGAGACAGACTGACCACCAGTGAATGGGGCAGGGAGACAGAGTGACCGCCAGTGAACGGGGACAGGGAGACAGAGTGACCGCCTGTGAATGGGGACAGGGAGACAGACTGACCACCAGTGAATTGGGGACAGGGAGACAGACTGACCGCCAGTGAATTGGGGACAGGGAGACAGACTGACCACCAGTGAACGGGGACAGGGAGACAGAGTGACCGCCAGTGAATGGGGACAGGGAGACAGAGTGACCGCCAGTGAACGGGCACAGGGAGACAGACTGACTGCCAGTGAATTGGGGACAGGGAGACAGAGTGACCGCCAGTGAGTGGGGACAGGGAGACAGACTGACTGCCAGTGAACGGGGGCAGGGAGACAGACTGACTGCCAGTGAACGGGGGCAGGGAGACAGACTGACTGCCAGTGAACGGGGGCAGGGAGACAGACTGACCGCCAGTGAATGGGGGGCAGGGAGACAGACTGACCACCAGTGAATGGGGGCAGGGAGACGGAGTGACCACCAATGAATGGGGACAGGGAGACAGACTGACCGCCAGTGAATTGGGGACAGGGAGACAGACTGACCACCAGTGAATGGGGCAGGGAGACAGAGTGACCGCCAGTGAATGGGGACAGGGAGACAGACTGACCGCCAGTGAATGGGGACAGGGAGACAGAATGACCACCAGTGAATGGGGCAGAGAGACAGAGTGACCGCCAGTGAGTGGGGGCAGGGAGACAGACTGACCGCCAGTGAATTGGGGACAGGGAGACAGACTGACCGCCAGTGAACGAGGACAGGGAGACAGACTGACCGCCAGTGAACGGGGACAGGGAGACAGAGTGACCGCCAGTGAATTGGGGACAGGGAGACAGACTGACCGCCAGTGAACGGGGACAGGGAGACAGACTGACCGCCAGTGAATTGGGGACAGGGAGACAGACTGACCGCCAGTGAACGGGGACAGGGAGACAGACTGACCGCCAGTGAATTGGGGACAGGGAGACAGACTGACCGCCAGTGAACGGGGACAGGGAGACAGACTGACCGCCAGTGAACGGGGGCAGGGAGACAGACTGACCGCCAGTGAATTGGGGACAGGGAGACAGACTGACCGCCAGTGAACGGGGACAGGGAGACAGAGTGACCGCCAGTGAATTGGGGACAGGGAGACAGACTGACCGCCAGTGAACGGGGACAGGGAGACAGAGTGACCGCCAGTGAACGGGGGCAGGGAGACAGACTGACCGCCAGTGAACGGGGACAGGGAGACAGACTGACCGCCAGTGAACGGGGACAGGGAGACAGACTGACCGCCAGTGAACGGGGACGGGGAGACAGACTGACCGCCAGTGAACGGGGACAGGGAGACAGAGTGACCGCCAGCGAACGGGGGCAGGGAGACAGACTGACCGCCAGTGATCGGGGGCAGGGAGACAGAGTGACCGCCAGTGAATGGGGACAGGGAGACAGACTGACCGCCAGTGAACGGGGGCAGGGAGACAGACTGACTGCCAGTGAAAAGGGGGGCAGGGAGACAGACTGACTGCCAGTGAACGGGGGCAGGGAGACAGACTGACTGCCAGTGAACGGGGGCAGGGAGACAGACTGACCGCCAGTGAACGGGGACAGGGAGACAGACTGACCGCCAGTGAATTGGGGACAGGGAGACAGACTGACCGCCAGTGAACGGGGACAGGGAGACAGAATGACCGCAAGTGAATTGGGGACAGGGAGACAGACTGACCGCCAGTGATCGGGGGCAGGGAGACAGAGTGACCGCCAGTGAATGGGGACAGGGAGACAGAGTGACCGCCAGTGAGTGGGGGCAGGGAGACAGAGTGACCGCCAGTGAATGGGGACAGGGAGACAGAGTGACCACCAGTGAGTGGGGGCAGGGAGACAGACTGACTGCCAGTGAATGGGGACAGGGAGACAGAGTGACCGCCAGTGAGTGGGGGCAGGGAGACAGACTGACCGCCAGTGAACGGGGGCAGGGAGACAGACTGACTGCCAGTGAACGGGGGCAGGGAGACAGAGTGACCGCCAGTGAATGGGGACAGGGAGACAGAGTGACCGCCAGTGAGTGGGGGCAGGGAGACAGAGTGACCGCCAGTGAATGGGGACAGGGAGACAGACTGACCGCCAATGAATGGGGACAGGGAGACAGACTGACCGCCAGTGAATGGGGACAGGGAGACAGAGTGACCGCCAGTGAACGGGGGCAGGGAGACAGAGTGACTGCCAGTGAGTGGGGGCAGGGAGACAGACTGACTGCCAGTGAACGGGGACAGGGAGACAGAGTGACCGCCAGTGAGTGGGGGCAGGGAGACAGACTGACTGCCAGTGAGTGGGGGCAGGGAGACAGAGTGACCGCCAGTGAATGGGGGCAGGGAGACGGAGTGACCACCAGTGAATGGGGCAGGGAGACAGAGTGACCGCCAGTGAGTGGGGGCAGGGAGACAGACTGACCGCCAGTGAACGGGGGCAGGGAGACAGACTGACTGCCAGTGAATGGGGACAGGGAGACAGAGTGACCGCCTGTGAATGGGGACAGGGAGACAGACTGAAGGCCAGTGAATTGGGGACAGGGAGACAGACTGACCGCCAGTGAATTGGGGACAGGGAGACAGACTGACCGCCAGTGAACGGGGACAGGGAGACAGACTGACCGCCAGTGAATGGGGCAGGGAGACAGAGTGACCGCCAGTGAACGGGGAAAGGGAGACAGAGTGACCGCCTGTGAATGGGGACAGGGAGACAGACTGACCGCCAGTGAATTGGGGACAGGGAGACAGACTGACCGCCAGTGAACGGGGACAGGGAGACAGACTGACCGCCAGTGAATGGGGACAGGGAGACAGAGTGACCGCCAGTGAATTGGGGACAGGGAGACAGACTGACCGCCAGTGAACGGGGACAGGGAGACAGACTGACCGCCAGTGAACGGGGGCAGGGAGACAGACTGACCGCCAGTGAATTGGGGACAGGGAGACAGACTGACCGCCAGTGAACGGGGACAGGGAGACAGAGTGACCGCCAGTGAATTGGGGACAGGGAGACAGACTGACCGCCAGTGAACGGGGACAGGGAGACAGAGTGACCGCCAGTGAACGGGGGCAGGGAGACAGACTGACCGCCAGTGAACGGGGACAGGGAGACAGACTGACCGCCAGTGAACGGGGACAGGGAGACAGACTGACCGCCAGTGAACGGGGACGGGGAGACAGACTGACCGCCAGTGAACGGGGACAGGGAGACAGAGTGACCGCCAGTGAATGGGGACAGGGAGACAGACTGACCGCCAGTGAACGGGGGCAGGGAGACAGACTGACTGCCAGTGAAAAGGGGGGCAGGGAGACAGACTGACTGCCAGTGAACGGGGGCAGGGAGACAGACTGACTGCCAGTGAACGGGGGCAGGGAGACAGACTGACCGCCAGTGAACGGGGACAGGGAGACAGACTGACCGCCAGTGAATTGGGGACAGGGAGACAGACTGACCGCCAGTGAACGGGGACAGGGAGACAGAGTGACCGCAAGTGAATTGGGGACAGGGAGACAGACTGACCGCCAGTGATCGGGGGCAGGGAGACAGAGTGACCGCCAGTGAATGGGGACAGGGAGACAGAGTGACCGCCAGTGAGTGGGGGCAGGGAGACAGAGTGACCGCCAGTGAATGGGGACAGGGAGACAGAGTGACCACCAGTGAGTATGGGCAGGGAGACAGACTGACTGCCAGTGAATGGGGACAGGGAGACAGAGTGACCGCCAGTGAGTGGGGGCAGGGAGACAGACTGACCGCCAGTGAACGGGGGCAGGGAGACAGACTGACTGCCAGTGAACGGGGGCAGGGAGACAGAGTGACCACCAGTGAACGGGGGCAGGGAGACAGACTGACTGCCAGTGAACGGGGGCAGGGAGACAGAGTGACCGCCAGTGAGTGGGGGCAGGGAGACAGACTGACCGCCAGTGAACGGGGGCAGGGAGACAGACTGACTGCCAGTGAACGGGGGCAGGGAGACAGACTGACTGCCAGTGAATGGGGACAGGGAGACAGAGTGACCGCCAGTGAGTGGGGACAGGGAGACAGAGTGACCGCCAGTGAGTGGCGGCAGGGAGACAGAGTGACCGCCAGTGAATGGGGACAGGGAGACAGACTGACCGCCAATGAATGGGGACAGGGAGACAGACTGACCGCCAGTGAATGGGGACAGGGAGACAGAGTGACCGCCAGTGAACGGGGGCAGGGAGACAGAGTGACTGCCAGTGAGTGGGGGCAGGGAGACAGACTGACTGCCAGTGAACGGGGACAGGGAGACAGAGTGACCGCCAGTGAGTGGGGGCAGGGAGACAGACTGACTGCCAGTGAGTGGGGGCAGGGAGACAGAGTGACCGCCAGTGAATGGGGGCAGGGAGACGGAGTGACCACCAGTGAATGGGGCAGGGAGACAGAGTGACCGCCAGTGAGTGGGGGCAGGGAGACAGACTGACCGCCAGTGAACGGGGGCAGGGAGACAGACTGACTGCCAGTGAATGGGGACAGGGAGACAGAGTGACCGCCTGTGAATGGGGACAGGGAGACAGACTGAAGGCCAGTGAATTGGGGACAGGGAGACAGACTGACCGCCAGTGAATTGGGGACAGGGAGACAGACTGACCGCCAGTGAACGGGGAAAGGGAGACAGAGTGACCGCCTGTGAATGGGGACAGGGAGACAGACTGACCGCCAGTGAATTGGGGACAGGGAGACAGACTGACCGCCAGTGAACGGGGACAGGGAGACAGACTGACCGCCAGTGAATGGGGACAGGGAGACAGAGTGACCGCCAGTGAATTGGGGACAGGGAGACAGACTGACCGCCAGTGAACGGGGACAGGGAGACAGACTGACCGCCAGTGAATTGGGGACAGGGAGACAGACTGACCGCCAGTGAACGGGGACAGGGAGACAGACTGACCGCCAGTGAATTGGGGACAGGGAGACAGACTGACCGCCAGTGAACGGGGACAGGGAGACAGACTGACCGCCAGTGAACGGGGGCAGGGAGACAGACTGACCGCCAGTGAATTGGGGACAGGGAGACAGACTGACCGCCAGTGAACGGGGACAGGGAGACAGAGTGACCGCCAATGAATTGGGTCAGGGAGACAGACTGACCGCCAGTGAACGGGGGCAGGGAGACAGACTGACCGCCAGTGAACGGGGACAGGGAGACAGACTGACCGCCAGTGAACGGGGACAGGGAGACAGACTGACCGCCAGTGAACGGGGGCAGGGAGACAGACTGACCGCCAGTGATCGGGGGCAGGGAGACAGAGTGACCGCCAGTGAATGGGGACAGGGAGACAGACTGACCGCCAGTGAACGGGGGCAGGGAGACAGACTGACTGCCAGTGAACGGGGGCAGGGAGACAGACTGACTGCCAGTGAACGGGGGCAGGGAGACAGACTGACTGCCAGTGAACGGGGGCAGGGAGACAGACTGACCGCCAGTGAACGGGGACAGGGAGACAGAGTGACCGCCAGCGAACGGGGACAGGGAGACAGAGTGACCGCCAGTGAACGGGGACAGGGAGACAGAGTGACTGCCAGTGAACGGGGGCAGGGAGACAGACTGACCGCCAGTGAACGGGGGCAGGGAGACAGACTGACCGCCAGTGAACGGGGGCAGGGAGACAGACTGACCGCCAGTGAATGGGGACAGGGAGACAGAGTGACCGCCAGTGAACGGGGACAGGGAGACAGAGTGACCGCCTGTGAATGGGGACAGGGAGACAGACTGACCGCCAGTGAATTGGGGACAGGGAGACAGACTGACCGCCAGTGAACGGGGACAGGGAGACAGACTGACCGCCAGTGAATGGGGACAGGGAGACAGAGTGACCGCCAGTGAATTGGGGACAGGGAGACAGACTGACCGCCAGTGAACGGGGACAGGGAGACAGACTGACCGCCAGTGATCGGGGGCAGGGAGACAGAGTGACCGCCATTGAATGGGGACAGGGAGACAGACTGACCGCCAGTGAACGGGGGCAGGGAGACAGACTGACTGCCAGTGAAAAGGGGGGCAGGGAGACAGACTGACTGCCAGTGAACGGGGGCAGGGAGACAGACTGACTGCCAGTGAACGGGGGCAGGGAGACAGACTGACCGCCAGTGAATTGGGGACAGGGAGACAGACTGACCGCCAGTGAACGGGGACAGGGAGACAGACTGACCGCCAGTGAATGGGGACAGGGAGACAGAGTGACCGCCAGTGAATTGGGGACAGGGAGACAGACTGACCGCCAGTGAACGGGGACAGGGAGACAGACTGACCGCCAGTGAATTGGGGACAGGGAGACAGACTGACCGCCAGTGAACGGGGACAGGGAGACAGACTGACCGCCAGTGAATTGGGGACAGGGAGACAGACTGACCGCCAGTGAACGGGGACAGGGAGACAGACTGACCGCCAGTGAACGGGGGCAGGGAGACAGACTGACCGCCAGTGAATTGGGGACAGGGAGACAGACTGACTGCCAGTGAACGGGGACAGGGAGACAGAGTGACCGCCAATGAATTGGGTCAGGGAGACAGACTGACCGCCAGTGAACGGGGACAGGGAGACAGAGTGACCGCCAGTGAACGGGGGCAGGGAGACAGACTGACCGCCAGTGATCGGGGTCAGGGAGACAGAGTGACCGCCATTGAATGGGGACAGGGAGACAGACTGACCGCCAGTGAACGGGGGCAGGGAGACAGACTGACTGCCAGTGAACGGGGGCAGGGAGACAGACTGACCGCCAGTGAACGGGGACAGGGAGACAGACTGACCGCCAGTGAATTGGGGACAGGGAGACAGACTGACCGCCAGTGAACGGGGACAGGGAGACAGAGTGACCGCAAGTGAATTGGGGACAGGGAGACAGACTGACCGCCAGTGATCGGGGGCAGGGAGACAGAGTGACCGCCAGTGAATGGGGACAGGGAGACAGAGTGACCGCCAGTGAGTGGGGGCAGGGAGACAGAGTGACCGCCAGTGAATGGGGACAGGGAGACAGAGTGACCACCAGTGAGTATGGGCAGGGAGACAGACTGACTGCCAGTGAATGGGGACAGGGAGACAGAGTGACCGCCAGTGAGTGGGGGCAGGGAGACAGACTGACCGCCAGTGAACGGGGGCAGGGAGACAGACTGACTGCCAGTGAACGGGGGCAGGGAGACAGAGTGACCGCCAGTGAATGGGGACAGGGAGACAGAGTGACCGCCAGTGAGTGGGGGCAGGGAGACAGAGTGACCGCCAGTGAATGGGGACAGGGAGACAGACTGACCGCCAATGAATGGGGACAGGGAGACAGACTGACCGCCAGTGAATGGGGACAGGGAGACAGAGTGACCGCCAGTGAACGGGGGCAGGGAGACAGAGTGACTGCCAGTGAGTGGGGGCAGGGAGACAGACTGACTGCCAGTGAACGGGGACAGGGAGACAGAGTGACCGCCAGTGAGTGGGGGCAGGGAGACAGACTGACTGCCAGTGAGTGGGGGCAGGGAGACAGAGTGACCGCCAGTGAATGGGGGCAGGGAGACGGAGTGACCACCAGTGAATGGGGCAGGGAGACAGAGTGACCGCCAGTGAGTGGGGGCAGGGAGACAGACTGACCGCCAGTGAACGGGGGCAGGGAGACAGACTGACTGCCAGTGAATGGGGACAGGGAGACAGAGTGACCGCCTGTGAATGGGGACAGGGAGACAGACTGAAGGCCAGTGAATTGGGGACAGGGAGACAGACTGACCGCCAGTGAATTGGGGACAGGGAGACAGACTGACCGCCAGTGAACGGGGACAGGGAGACAGACTGACCGCCAGTGAATGGGGCAGGGAGACAGAGTGACCGCCAGTGAACGGGGAAAGGGAGACAGAGTGACCGCCTGTGAATGGGGACAGGGAGACAGACTGACCGCCAGTGAATTGGGGACAGGGAGACAGACTGACCGCCAGTGAACGGGGACAGGGAGACAGACTGACCGCCAGTGAATGGGGACAGGGAGACAGAGTGACCGCCAGTGAATTGGGGACAGGGAGACAGACTGACCGCCAGTGAACGGGGACAGGGAGACAGACTGACCGCCAGTGAATTGGGGACAGGGAGACAGACTGACCGCCAGTGAACGGGGACAGGGAGACAGACTGACCGCCAGTGAATTGGGGACAGGGAGACAGACTGACCGCCAGTGAACGGGGACAGGGAGACAGACTGACCGCCAGTGAACGGGGGCAGGGAGACAGACTGACCGCCAGTGAATTGGGGACAGGGAGACAGACTGACCGCCAGTGAACAAGGACAGGGAGACAGAGTGACCGCCAATGAATTGGGTCAGGGAGACAGACTGACCGCCAATGAACGGGGACAGGGAGACAGAGTGACCGCCAGTGAGTGGGGGCAGGGAGACAGAGTAACCGCCAGTGAGTGGGGGCAGGGAGACAGACTGACCGCGAGTGAATTGGGGACAGGGAGACAGACTGACCGCCAGTGAACGGGGACAGGGAGACAGAGTGACCGCCAGTGAATTGGGGACAGGGAGACAGACTGACCGCCAGTGAACGGGGACAGGGAGACAGACTGACCGCCAGTGAATTGGGGACAGGGAGACAGACTGACCGCCAGTGAACGGGGACAGGGAGACAGACTGACCGCCAGTGAATTGGGGACAGGGAGACAGACTGACCGCCAGTGAACGGGGACAGGGAGACAGACTGACCGCCAGTGAATGGGGACAGGGAGACAGAGTGACCGCCAGTGAATTGGGGGCAGGGAGACAGACTGACCGCCAGTGAACGGGGACAGGGAGACAGACTGACCGCCAGTGAATTGGGGACAGGGAGACAGACTGACCGCCAGTGAACGGGGACAGGGAGACAGACTGACCGCCAGTGAATTGGGGACAGGGAGACAGACTGACCGCCAGTGAATTGGGGACAGGGAGACAGACTGACCGCCAGTGAACGGGGACAGGGAGACAGACTGACCGCCAGTGAATGGGGACAGGGAGACAGAGTGACCGCCAGTGAATTGGGGACAGGGAGACAGACTGACCGCCAGTGAACGGGGACAGGGAGGCAGACTGACCGCCAGTGAATTGGGGACAGGGAGACAGACTGACCGCCAGTGAACGGGGACAGGGAGACAGACTGACCGCCAGTGAATTGGGGACAGGGAGACAGACTGACCGCCAGTGAACGGGGACAGGGAGACAGACTGACCGCCAGTGAACGGGGGCAGGGAGACAGACTGACCGCCAGTGAATTGGGGACAGGGAGACAGACTGACCGCCAGTGAACGGGGACAGGGAGACAGAGTGACCGCCAATGAATTGGGTCAGGGAGACAGACTGACCGCCAGTGAACGGGGACAGGGAGACAGAGTGACCGCCAGCGAACGGGGGCAGGGAGACAGACTGACCGCCAGTGATCGGGGGCAGGGAGACAGAGTGACCGCCAGTGAATGGGGACAGGGAGACAGACTGACCGCCAGTGAACGGGGGCAGGGAGACAGACTGACTGCCAGTGAACGGGGGCAGGGAGACAGACTGACTGCCAGTGAACGGGCGCAGGGAGACAGACTGACTGCCAGTGAACGGGGGCAGGGAGACAGACTGACCGCCAGTGAACGGGGACAGGGAGACAGACTGACCGCCAGTGAATTGGGGACAGGGAGACAGACTGACCGCCAGTGAACGGGGACAGGGAGACAGAGTGACCGCAAGTGAATTGGGGACAGGGAGACAGACTGACCGCCAGTGATCGGGGGCAGGGAGACAGAGTGACCGCCAGTGAATGGGGACAGGGAGACAGAGTGACCGCCAGTGAGTGGGGGCAGGGAGACAGAGTGACCGCCAGTGAATGGGGACAGGGAGACAGAGTGACCACCAGTGAGTGGGGGCAGGGAGACAGACTGACTGCCAGTGAATGGGGACAGGGAGACAGAGTGACCGCCAGTGAGTGGGGGCAGGGAGACAGACTGACCGCCAGTGAACGGGGGCAGGGAGACAGACTGACTGCCAGTGAACGGGGGCAGGGAGACAGAGTGACCGCCAGTGAATGGGGACAGGGAGACAGAGTGACCACCAGTGAGTGGGGGCAGGGAGACAGAGTGACCGCCAGTGAATGGGGACAGGCAGACAGACTGACCGCCAATGAATGGGGACAGGGAGACAGACTGACCGCCAATGAATGGGGACAGGGAGACAGACTGACCGCCAGTGAATGGGGACAGGGAGACAGAGTGACCGCCAGTGAACGGTGGCAGGGAGACAGAGTGACTGCCAGTGAGTGGGGGCAGGGAGACAGACTGACTGCCAGTGAACGGGGACAGGGAGACAGAGTGACCGCCAGTGAGTGGGGGCAGGGAGACAGACTGACTGCCAGTGAGTGGGGGCAGGGAGACAGAGTGACCGCCAGTGAATGGGGGCAGGGAGACGGAGTGACCACCAGTGAATGGGGCAGGGAGACAGAGTGACCGCCAGTGAGTGGGGGCAGGGAGACAGACTGACCGCCAGTGAACGGGGGCAGGGAGACAGACTGACTGCCAGTGAATGGGGACAGGGAGACAGAGTGACCGCCTGTGAATGGGGACAGGGAGACAGACTGAAGGCCAGTGAATTGGGGACAGGGAGACAGACTGACCGCCAGTGAATTGGGGACAGGGAGACAGACTGACCGCCAGTGAACGGGGACAGGGAGACAGACTGACCGCCAGTGAATTGGGGACAGGGAGACAGACTGACCGCCAGTGAACGGGGACAGGGAGACAGACTGACCGCCAGTGAATTGGGGACAGGGAGACAGACTGACCGCCAGTGAACGGGGACAGGGAGACAGACTGACCGCCAGTGAATGGGGACAGGGAGACAGAGTGACCGCCAGTGAATTGGGGACAGGGAGACAGACTGACCGCCAGTGAACGGGGACAGGGAGACAGACTGACCGCCAGTGAATTGGGGACAGGGAGACAGAGTGACCGCCAGCGAACGGGGGCAGGGAGACAGACTGACCGCCAGTGATCGGGGGCAGGGAGACAGAGTGACCGCCAGTGAATGGGGACAGGGAGACAGACTGACCGCCAGTGAACGGGGGCAGGGAGACAGACTGACTGCCAGTGAACGGGGGCAGGGAGACAGACTGACTGCCAGTGAACGGGGGCAGGGAGACAGACTGACTGCCAGTGAACGGGGGCAGGGAGACAGACTGACCGCCAGTGAACGGGGACAGGGAGACAGACTGACCGCCAGTGAATTGGGGACAGGGAGACAGACTGACCGCCAGTGAACGGGGACAGGGAGACAGAGTGACCGCCAGTGAATGGGGACAGGGAGACAGAGTGACCGCCAGTGAGTGGGGGCAGGGAGACAGAGTGACCGCCAGTGAATGGGGACAGGGAGACAGAGTGACCACCAGTGAGTGGGGGCAGGGAGACAGACTGACTGCCAGTGAATGGGGACAGGGAGACAGAGTGACCGCCAGTGAGTGGGGGCAGGGAGACAGACTGACCGCCAGTGAACGGGGGCAGGGAGACAGACTGACTGCCAGTGAACGGGGGCAGGGAGACAGAGTGACCGCCAGTGAATGGGGACAGGGAGACAGAGTGACCGCCAGTGAGTGGGGGCAGGGAGACAGAGTGACCGCCAGTGAATGGGGACAGGGAGACAGACTGACCGCCAATGAATGGGGACAGGGAGACAGACTGACCGCCAGTGAATGGGGACAGGGAGACAGAGTGACCGCCAGTGAACGGGGGCAGGGAGACAGAGTGACTGCCAGTGAGTGGGGGCAGGGAGACAGACTGACTGCCAGTGAACGGGGACAGGGAGACAGAGTGACCGCCAGTGAGTGGGGGCAGGGAGACAGACTGACTGCCAGTGAGTGGGGGCAGGGAGACAGAGTGACCGCCAGTGAATGGGGGCAGGGAGACGGAGTGACCACCAGTGAATGGGGCAGGGAGACAGAGTGACCGCCAGTGAGTGGGGGCAGGGAGACAGACTGACCGCCAGTGAACGGGGGCAGGGAGACAGACTGACTGCCAGTGAATGGGGACAGGGAGACAGAGTGACCGCCTGTGAATGGGGACAGGGAGACAGACTGAAGGCCAGTGAATTGGGGACAGGGAGACAGACTGACCGCCAGTGAATTGGGGACAGGGAGACAGACTGACCGCCAGTGAACGGGGACAGGGAGACAGACTGACCGCCAGTGAATGGGGCAGGGAGACAGAGTGACCGCCAGTGAACGGGGACAGGGAGACAGAGTGACCGCCTGTGAATGGGGACAGGGAGACAGACTGACCGCCAGTGAATTGGGGACAGGGAGACAGACTGACCGCCAGTGAACGGGGGCAGGGAGACAGACTGACTGCCAGTGAATGGGGACAGGGAGACAGAGTGACCGCCTGTGAATGGGGACAGGGAGACAGACTGAAGGCCAGTGAATTGGGGACAGGGAGACAGACTGACCGCCAGTGAATTGGGGACAGGGAGACAGACTGACCGCCAGTGAACGGGGACAGGGAGACAGACTGACCGCCAGTGAATTGGGGACAGGGAGACAGACTGACCGCCAGTGAACGGGGACAGGGAGACAGACTGACCGCCAGTGAATTGGGGACAGGGAGACAGACTGACCGCCAGTGAACGGGGACAGGGAGACAGACTGACCGCCAGTGAATGGGGACAGGGAGACAGAGTGACCGCCAGTGAATTGGGGACAGGGAGACAGACTGACCGCCAGTGAACGGGGACAGGGAGACAGACTGACCGCCAGTGAATTGGGGACAGGGAGACAGAGTGACCGCCAGCGAACGGGGGCAGGGAGACAGACTGACCGCCAGTGATCGGGGGCAGGGAGACAGAGTGACCGCCAGTGAATGGGGACAGGGAGACAGACTGACCGCCAGTGAACGGGGGCAGGGAGACAGACTGACTGCCAGTGAACGGGGGCAGGGAGACAGACTGACTGCCAGTGAACGGGGGCAGGGAGACAGACTGACTGCCAGTGAACGGGGGCAGGGAGACAGACTGACCGCCAGTGAACGGGGACAGGGAGACAGACTGACCGCCAGTGAATTGGGGACAGGGAGACAGACTGACCGCCAGTGAACGGGGACAGGGAGACAGAGTGACCGCCAGTGAATGGGGACAGGGAGACAGAGTGACCGCCAGTGAGTGGGGGCAGGGAGACAGAGTGACCGCCAGTGAATGGGGACAGGGAGACAGAGTGACCACCAGTGAGTGGGGGCAGGGAGACAGACTGACTGCCAGTGAATGGGGACAGGGAGACAGAGTGACCGCCAGTGAGTGGGGGCAGGGAGACAGACTGACCGCCAGTGAACGGGGGCAGGGAGACAGACTGACTGCCAGTGAACGGGGGCAGGGAGACAGAGTGACCGCCAGTGAATGGGGACAGGGAGACAGAGTGACCGCCAGTGAGTGGGGGCAGGGAGACAGAGTGACCGCCAGTGAATGGGGACAGGGAGACAGACTGACCGCCAATGAATGGGGACAGGGAGACAGACTGACCGCCAGTGAATGGGGACAGGGAGACAGAGTGACCGCCAGTGAACGGGGGCAGGGAGACAGAGTGACTGCCAGTGAGTGGGGGCAGGGAGACAGACTGACTGCCAGTGAACGGGGACAGGGAGACAGAGTGACCGCCAGTGAGTGGGGGCAGGGAGACAGACTGACTGCCAGTGAGTGGGGGCAGGGAGACAGAGTGACCGCCAGTGAATGGGGGCAGGGAGACGGAGTGACCACCAGTGAATGGGGCAGGGAGACAGAGTGACCGCCAGTGAGTGGGGGCAGGGAGACAGACTGACCGCCAGTGAACGGGGGCAGGGAGACAGACTGACTGCCAGTGAATGGGGACAGGGAGACAGAGTGACCGCCTGTGAATGGGGACAGGGAGACAGACTGAAGGCCAGTGAATTGGGGACAGGGAGACAGACTGACCGCCAGTGAATTGGGGACAGGGAGACAGACTGACCGCCAGTGAACGGGGACAGGGAGACAGACTGACCGCCAGTGAATGGGGCAGGGAGACAGAGTGACCGCCAGTGAACGGGGACAGGGAGACAGAGTGACCGCCTGTGAATGGGGACAGGGAGACAGACTGACCGCCAGTGAATTGGGGACAGGGAGACAGACTGACCGCCAGTGAACGGGGACAGGGAGACAGACTGACCGCCAGTGAATGGGGACAGGAAGACAGAGTGACCGCCAGTGAATTGGGGACAGGGAGACAGACTGACCGCCAGTGAACGGGGACAGGGAGACAGACTGACCGCCAGTGAATTGGGGACAGGGAGACAGACTGACCGCCAGTGAACGGGGACAGGGAGACAGACTGACCGCCAGTGAATTGGGGACAGGGAGACAGACTGACCGCCAGTGAACGGGGACAGGGAGACAGACTGACCGCCAGTGAACGGGGGCAGGGAGACAGACTGACTGCCAGTGAATTGGGGACAGGGAGACAGACTGACCGCCAGTGAACGGGGACAGGGAGACAGAGTGACCGCCAATGAATTGGGTCAGGGAGACAGACTGACCGCCAGTGAACGGGGACAGGGAGACAGAGTGACCGCCAGTGAGTGGGGGCAGGGAGACAGAGTGACCGCCAGTGAATGGGGACAGGGAGACAGAGTGACCACCAGTGAGTGGGGGCAGGGAGACAGACTGACTGCCAGTGAATGGGGACAGGGAGACAGAGTGACCGCCAGTGAGTGGGGGCAGGGAGACAGACTGACCGCCAGTGAACGGGGGCAGGGAGACAGACTGACTGCCAGTGAACGGGGGCAGGGAGACAGAGTGACCGCCAGTGAATGGGGACAGGGAGACAGAGTGACCGCCAGTGAGTGGGGGCAGGGAGACAGAGTGACCGCCAGTGAATGGGGACAGGGAGACAGACTGACCGCCAATGAATGGGGACAGGGAGACAGACTGACCGCCAGTGAATGGGGACAGGGAGACAGAGTGACCGCCAGTGAACGGGGGCAGGGAGACAGAGTGACTGCCAGTGAGTGGGGGCAGGGAGACAGACTGACTGCCAGTGAACGGGGACAGGGAGACAGAGTGACCGCCAGTGAGTGGGGGCAGGGAGACAGACTGACTGCCAGTGAGTGGGGGCAGGGAGACAGAGTGACCGCCAGTGAATGGGGGCAGGGAGACGGAGTGACCACCAGTGAATGGGGCAGGGAGACAGAGTGACCGCCAGTGAGTGGGGGCAGGGAGACAGACTGACCGCCAGTGAACGGGGGCAGGGAGACAGACTGACTGCCAGTGAATGGGGACAGGGAGACAGAGTGACCGCCTGTGAATGGGGACAGGGAGACAGACTGAAGGCCAGTGAATTGGGGACAGGGAGACAGACTGACCGCCAGTGAATTGGGGACAGGGAGACAGACTGACCGCCAGTGAACGGGGACAGGGAGACAGACTGACCGCCAGTGAATGGGGCAGGGAGACAGAGTGACCGCCAGTGAACGGGGACAGGGAGACAGAGTGACCGCCTGTGAATGGGGACAGGGAGACAGACTGACCGCCAGTGAATTGGGGACAGGGAGACAGACTGACCGCCAGTGAATTGGGGACAGGGAGACAGACTGACCGCCAGTGAATGGGGACAGGGAGACAGAGTGACCGCCAGTGAATTGGGGACAGGGAGACAGACTGACCGCCAGTGAACGGGGACAGGGAGACAGACTGACCGCCAGTGAATTGGGGACAGGGAGACAGACTGACCGCCAGTGAACGGGGACAGGGAGACAGACTGACCGCCAGTGAATTGGGGACAGGGAGACAGACTGACCGCCAGTGAACGGGGACAGGGAGACAGACTGACCGCCAGTGAACGGGGGCAGGGAGACAGACTGACCGCCAGTGAATTGGGGACAGGGAGACAGACTGACCGCCAGTGAACGGGGACAGGGAGACAGAGTGACCGCCAATGAATTGGGTCAGGGAGACAGACTGACCGCCAGTGAACGGGACAGGGAGACAGAGTGACCGCCAGTGAACGGGGGCAGGGAGACAGACTGACCGCCAGTGAACGGGGACAGGGAGACAGACTGACCGCCAGTGAACGGGGACAGGGAGACAGACTGACCGCCAGTGAACGGGGACAGGGAGACAGACTGACCGCCAGTGAACGGGGACAGGGAGACAGAGTGACCGCCAGCGAACGGGGGCAGGGAGACAGACTGACCGCCAGTGATCGGGGGCAGGGAGACAGAGTGACCGCCAGTGAATGGGGACAGGGAGACAGACTGACCGCCAGTGAACGGGGGCAGGGAGACAGACTGACTGCCAGTGAACGGGGGCAGGGAGACAGACTGACTGCCAGTGAACGGGGGCAGGGAGACAGACTGACTGCCAGTGAACGGGGGCAGGGAGACAGACTGACTGCCAGTGAACGGGGGCAGGGAGACAGACTGACCGCCAGTGAACGGGGACAGGGAGACAGACTGACCGCCAGTGAATTGGGGACAGGGAGACAGACTGACCGCCAGTGAATTGGGGACAGGGAGACAGACTGACCGCCAGTGAACGGGGACAGGGAGACAGAGTGACCGCAAGTGAATTGGGGACAGGGAGACAGACTGACCGCCAGTGATCGGGGGCAGGGAGACAGAGTGACCGCCAGTGAATGGGGACAGGGAGACAGAGTGACCGCCAGTGAGTGGGGGCAGGGAGACAGAGTGACCGCCAGTGAATGGGGACAGGGAGACAGAGTGACCACCAGTGAGTGGGGGCAGGGAGACAGACTGACTGCCAGTGAATGGGGACAGGGAGACAGAGTGACCGCCAGTGAGTGGGGGCAGGGAGACAGACTGACCGCCAGTGAACGGGGGCAGGGAGACAGACTGACTGCCAGTGAACGGGGGCAGGGAGACAGAGTGACCGCCAGTGAATGGGGACAGGGAGACAGAGTGACCGCCAGTGAGTGGGGGCAGGGAGACAGAGTGACCGCCAGTGAATGGGGACAGGGAGACAGACTGACCGCCAATGAATGGGGACAGGGAGACAGACTGACCGCCAGTGAATGGGGACAGGGAGACAGAGTGACCGCCAGTGAACGGGGGCAGGGAGACAGAGTGACTGCCAGTGAGTGGGGGCAGGGAGACAGACTGACTGCCAGTGAACGGGGACAGGGAGACAGAGTGACCGCCAGTGAGTGGGGGCAGGGAGACAGACTGACTGCCAGTGAGTGGGGGCAGGGAGACAGAGTGACCGCCAGTGAATGGGGGCAGGGAGACGGAGTGACCACCAGTGAATGGGGCAGGGAGACAGAGTGACCGCCAGTGAGTGGGGGCAGGGAGACAGACTGACCGCCAGTGAACGGGGGCAGGGAGACAGACTGACTGCCAGTGAATGGGGACAGGGAGACAGAGTGACCGCCTGTGAATGGGGACAGGGAGACAGACTGAAGGCCAGTGAATTGGGGACAGGGAGACAGACTGACCGCCAGTGAATTGGGGACAGGGAGACAGACTGACCGCCAGTGAACGGGGACAGGGAGACAGACTGACCGCCAGTGAATGGGGCAGGGAGACAGAGTGACCGCCAGTGAACGGGGACAGGGAGACAGAGTGACCGCCTGTGAATGGGGACAGGGAGACAGACTGACCGCCAGTGAATTGGGGACAGGGAGACAGACTGACCGCCAGTGAACGGGGACAGGGAGACACACTGACCACCAGTGAATGGGGACAGGGAGACAGAGTGACCGCCAGTGAATGGGGACAGGGAGACAGAGTGACCGCCAGTGAACGGGCACAGGGAGACAGACTGACTGCCAGTGAATGGGGACAGGGAGACAGAGTGACCGCCAGTGAGTGGGGGCAGGGAGACAGACTGACTGCCAGTGAACGGGGGCAGGGAGACAGACTGACTGCCAGTGAACCGGGGCAGGGAGACAGACTGACCGCCAGTGAGTGGGGGCAGGGAGACAGACTGACCGCCAGTGAATTGGGGACAGGGAGACAGACTGACCGCCAGTGAACGGGGACAGGGAGACAGAGTGACCGCCAGTGAATTGGGGACAGGGAGACAGACTGACCGCCAGTGAACGGGGGCAGGGAGACAGACTGACCGCCAGTGATCGGGGACAGGGAGACAGAGTGACCGCCAGTGAATGGGGACAGGGAGACAGAGTGACCGCCAGTGAGTGGGGGCAGGGAGACAGAGTGACCGCCAGTGAATGGGGACAGGGAGACAGAGTGACCGCCAGTGAGTGGGGGCAGGGAGACAGACTGACTGCCAGTGAATGGGGACAGGGAGACAGAGTGACCGCCAGTGAGTGGGGGCAGGGAGACAGACTGACCACCAGTGAACGGGGACAGGGAGACAGACTGACCGCCAGTGAACGGGCACAGGGAGACAGACTGACTGCCAGTGAATGGGGACAGGGAGACAGACTGACCGCCAGTGAACGGGCACAGGGAGACAGACTGACTGCCAGTGAACGAGGACAGGGAGACAGACTGACCGCCAGTGAATGGGGACAGGGAGACAGAGTGACCGCCAGTGAACGGGGGCAGGGAGACAGACTGACCGCCAGTGAGTGGGGGCAGGGAGACAGACTGACCGCCAGTGAATTGGGGACAGGGAGACAGACTGACCGCCAGTGAACGGGGACAGGGAGACAGAGTGACCGCCAGTGAATTGGGGACAGGGAGACAGACTGACCGCCAGTGAACGGGGGCAGGGAGACAGACTGACCGCCAGTGATCGGGGACAGGGAGACAGAGTGACCGCCAGTGAATGGGGACAGGGAGACAGAGTGACCGCCAGTGAGTGGGGGCAGGGAGACAGAGTGACCGCCAGTGAATGGGGACAGGGAGACAGAGTGACCGCCAGTGAGTGGGGGCAGGGAGACAGACTGACTGCCAGTGAATGGGGACAGGGAGACAGAGTGACCGCCAGTGAGTGGGGGCAGGGAGACAGACTGACCACCAGTGAACGGGGACAGGGAGACAGACTGACCGCCAGTGAACGGGCACAGGGAGACAGACTGACTGCCAGTGAATGGGGACAGGGAGACAGACTGACCGCCAGTGAACGGGCACAGGGAGACAGACTGACTGCCAGTGAACGAGGACAGGGAGACAGACTGACCGCCAGTGAATGGGGACAGGGAGACAGAGTGACCGCCTGTGAATGGGGACAGAGAGACAGACTGACCGCCAGTGAATTGGGGACAGGGAGACAGACTGACCACCAGTGAATTGGGGACAGGGAGACAGACTGACCGCCAGTGAACGGGGACAGGGAGACAGACTGACCGCCAGTGAATGGGGCAGGGAGACAGAGTGACCGCCAGTGAACGGGGACAGGGAGACAGAGTGACCGCCTGTGAATGGGGACAGGGAGACTGACTGACCGCCAGTGAATTGGGGACAGGGAGACAGACTGACCGCCAGTGAATTGGGAACAGGGAGACAGACTGACCGCCAGTGAACGGGGACAGGGAGACAGACTGACCGCCAGTGAATGGGGACAGGGAGACAGAGTGACCGCCAGTGAATGGGGACAGGGAGACAGAGTGACCGCCAGTGAGTGGGGGCAGGGAGACAGAGTGACCGCCAGTGAATGGGGACAGGGAGACAGACTGACCGCCAATGAATGGGGACAGGGAGACAGACTGACCGCCAGTGAATGAGGACAGGGAGACAGAGTGACCGCCAGTGAATGGGGACAGGGAGACAGAGTGACCGCCAGTGAACGGGCACAGGGAGACAGACTGACTGCCAGTGAATGGGAACAGGGAGACAGAGTGACCGCCAGTGAGTGGGGGCAAGGAGACAGACTGACCGCCAGTGAATTGGGGACAGGGAGACAGACTGACCGCCAGTGAATGGGGACAGGGAGACAGAGTGACCGCCAGTGAATTGGGGACAGGGAGACAGACTGACCGCCAGTGAACGGGGACAGGGAGACAGACTGACCGCCAGTGAATTGGGGACAGGGAGACAGACTGAGCGCCAGTGAACGGGGACAGGGAGACAGACTGACCGCCAGTGAATTGGGGACAGGGAGACAGACTGACCGCCAGTGAACGGGGACAGGGAGACAGACTGACCGCCAGTGAACGGGGGCAGGGAGACAGACTGACCGCCAGTGAATTGGGGACAGGGAGACAGACTGACCGCCAGTGAACGGGGACAGGGAGACAGAGTGACCGCCAATGAATTGGGTCAGGGAGACAGACTGACCGCCAGTGAACGGGGACAGGGAGACAGAGTGACCGCCAGTGAACGGGGGCAGGGAGACAGACTGACCGCCAGTGAACGGGGACAGGGAGACAGACTGACCGCCAGTGAACGGGGACAGGGAGACAGACTGACCGCCAGTGAACGGGGACAGGGAGACAGACTGACCGCCAGTGAACGGGGACAGGGAGACAGAGTGACCGCCAGCGAACGGGGGCAGGGAGACAGACTGACCGCCAGTGATCGGGGGCAGGGAGACAGAGTGACCGCCAGTGAATGGGGACAGGGAGACAGACTGACCGCCAGTGAACGGGGGCAGGGAGACAGACTGACTGCCAGTGAACGGGGGCAGGGAGACAGACTGACTGCCAGTGAACGGGGGCAGGGAGACAGACTGACTGCCAGTGAACGGGGGCAGGGAGACAGACTGACCGCCAGTGAACGGGGACAGGGAGACAGAGTGACCGCCAGCGAACGGGGACAGGGAGACAGAGTGACCGCCAGTGAACGGGGACAGGGAGACAGAGTGACTGCCAGTGAACGGGGGCAGGGAGACAGACTGACCGCCAGTGAACGGGGGCAGGGAGACAGACTGACCACCAGTGAACGGGGGCAGGGAGACAGACTGACCGCCAGTGAATGGGGACAGGGAGACAGAGTGACCGCCTGTGAATGGGGACAGGGAGACAGACTGACCGCCAGTGAATTGGGGACAGGGAGACAGACTGACCGCCAGTGAATTGGGGACAGGGAGACAGACTGACCGCCAGTGAACGGGGACAGGGAGACAGACTGACCGCCAGTGAATGAGGCAGGGAGACAGAGTGACCGCCAGTGAACGGGGACAGGGAGACAGACTGACCGCCAGTGAATTGGGGACAGGGAGACAGACTGACCGCCAGTGAATTGGGGACAGGGAGACAGACTGACCGCCAGTGAACGGGGACAGGGAGACAGAGTGACCGCAAGTGAATTGGGGACAGGGAGACAGACTGACCGCCAGTGATCGGGGGCAGGGAGACAGAGTGACCGCCAGTGAATGGGGACAGGGAGACAGAGTGACCGCCAGTGAGTGGGGGCAGGGAGACAGAGTGACCGCCAGTGAATGGGGACAGGGAGACAGAGTGACCACCAGTGAGTGGGGGCAGGGAGACAGACTGACTGCCAGTGAATGGGGACAGGGAGACAGAGTGACCGCCAGTGAGTGGGGGCAGGGAGACAGACTGACCGCCAGTGAACGGGGGCAGGGAGACAGACTGACTGCCAGTGAACGGGGGCAGGGAGACAGAGTGACCGCCAGTGAATGGGGACAGGGAGACAGAGTGACCGCCAGTGAGTGGGGGCAGGGAGACAGAGTGACCGCCAGTGAATGGGGACAGGGAGACAGACTGACCGCCAATGAATGGGGACAGGGAGACAGACTGACCGCCAGTGAATGGGGACAGGGAGACAGAGTGACCGCCAGTGAACGGGGGCAGGGAGACAGAGTGACTGCCAGTGAGTGGGGGCAGGGAGACAGACTGACTGCCAGTGAACGGGGACAGGGAGACAGAGTGACCGCCAGTGAGTGGGGGCAGGGAGACAGACTGACTGCCAGTGAGTGGGGGCAGGGAGACAGAGTGACCGCCAGTGAATGGGGGCAGGGAGACGGAGTGACCACCAGTGAATGGGGCAGGGAGACAGAGTGACCGCCAGTGAGTGGGGGCAGGGAGACAGACTGACCGCCAGTGAACGGGGGCAGGGAGACAGACTGACTGCCAGTGAATGGGGACAGGGAGACAGAGTGACCGCCTGTGAATGGGGACAGGGAGACAGACTGAAGGCCAGTGAATTGGGGACAGGGAGACAGACTGACCGCCAGTGAATTGGGGACAGGGAGACAGACTGACCGCCAGTGAACGGGGACAGGGAGACAGACTGACCGCCAGTGAATGGGGCAGGGAGACAGAGTGACCGCCAGTGAACGGGGACAGGGAGACAGAGTGACCGCCTGTGAATGGGGACAGGGAGACAGACTGACCGCCAGTGAATTGGGGACAGGGAGACAGACTGACCGCCAGTGAACGGGGACAGGGAGACACACTGACCACCAGTGAATGGGGACAGGGAGACAGAGTGACCGCCAGTGAATGGGGACAGGGAGACAGAGTGACCGCCAGTGAACGGGCACAGGGAGACAGACTGACTGCCAGTGAATGGGGACAGGGAGACAGAGTGACCGCCAGTGAGTGGGGGCAGGGAGACAGACTGACTGCCAGTGAACGGGGGCAGGGAGACAGACTGACTGCCAGTGAACCGGGGCAGGGAGACAGACTGACCGCCAGTGAACGGGGACAGGGAGACAGAGTGACCGCCAGTGAGTGGGGGCAGGGAGACAGACTGACCACCAGTGAACGGGGACAGGGAGACAGACTGACCGCCAGTGAACGGGCACAGGGAGACAGACTGACTGCCAGTGAATGGGGACAGGGAGACAGACTGACCGCCAGTGAACGGGCACAGGGAGACAGACTGACTGCCAGTGAACGAGGACAGGGAGACAGACTGACCGCCAGTGAATGGGGACAGGGAGACAGAGTGACCGCCTGTGAATGGGGACAGAGAGACAGACTGACCGCCAGTGAATTGGGGACAGGGAGACAGACTGACCACCAGTGAATTGGGGACAGGGAGACAGACTGACCGCCAGTGAACGGGGACAGGGAGACAGACTGACCGCCAGTGAATGGGGCAGGGAGACAGAGTGACCGCCAGTGAACGGGGACAGGGAGACAGAGTGACCGCCTGTGAATGGGGACAGGGAGACTGACTGACCGCCAGTGAATTGAGGACAGGGAGACAGACTGACCGCCAGTGAATTGGGAACAGGGAGACAGACTGACCGCCAGTGAACGGGGACAGGGAGACAGACTGACCGCCAGTGAATGGGGACAGGGAGACAGAGTGACCGCCAGTGAATGGGGACAGGGAGACAGAGTGACCGCCAGTGAGTGGGGGCAGGGAGACAGAGTGACCGCCAGTGAATGGGGACAGGGAGACAGACTGACCGCCAATGAATGGGGTCAGGGAGACAGACTGACCGCCAGTGAATGAGGACAGGGAGACAGAGTGACCGCCAGTGAATGGGGACAGGGAGACAGAGTGACCGCCAGTGAACGGGCACAGGGAGACAGACTGACTGCCAGTGAATGGGGACAGGGAGACAGAGTGACCGCCAGTGAGTGGGGGCAGGGAGACAGACTGACCGCCAGTGAATTGGGGACAGGGAGACAGACTGACCGCCAGTGAACGGGGACAGGGAGACAGAGTGACCGCCAGTGAATTGGGAACAGGGAGACAGACTGACCGCCAGTCAACAGGGGCAGGGAGACAGACTGACCGCCAGTGATCGGGGGCAGGGAGACAGAGTGACCGCCAGTGAATGGGGACAGGGAGACAGAGTGACCGCCAGTGAGTGGGGGCAGGGAGACAGAGTGACCGCCAGTGAATGGGGACAGGGAGACAGAGTGACCACCAGTGAGTGGGGGCAGGGAGACAGACTGACTGCCAGTGAATGGGGACAGGGAGACAGAGTGACCGCCAGTGAGTGGGGGCAGGGAGACAGACTGACCGCCAGTGAACGGGGGCAGGGAGACAGACTGACTGCCAGTGAACGGGGGCAGGGAGACAGAGTGACCGCCAGTGAATGGGGACAGGGAGACAGAGTGACCGCCAGTGAGTGGGGGCAGGGAGACAGAGTGACCGCCAGTGAATGGGGACAGGGAGACAGACTGACCGCCAATGAATGGGGACAGGGAGACAGACTGACCGCCAGTGAATGGGGACAGGGAGACAGAGTGACCGCCAGTGAACGGGGGCAGGGAGACAGAGTGACTGCCAGTGAGTGGGGGCAGGGAGACAGACTGACTGCCAGTGAACGGGGACAGGGAGACAGAGTGACCGCCAGTGAGTGGGGGCAGGGAGACAGACTGACTGCCAGTGAGTGGGGGCAGGGAGACAGAGTGACCGCCAGTGAATGGGGGCAGGGAGACGGAGTGACCACCAGTGAATGGGGCAGGGAGACAGAGTGACCGCCAGTGAGTGGGGGCAGGGAGACAGACTGACCGCCAGTGAACGGGGGCAGGGAGACAGACTGACTGCCAGTGAATGGGGACAGGGAGACAGAGTGACCGCCTGTGAATGGGGACAGGGAGACAGACTGAAGGCCAGTGAATTGGGGACAGGGAGACAGACTGACCGCCAGTGAACGGGGACAGGGAGACAGAGTGACCGCCAGTGAATTGGGTCAGGGAGACAGACTGACCGCCAGTGAACGGGGACAGGGAGACAGAGTGACCGCCAGTGAACGGGGGCAGGGAGACAGACTGACCGCCAGTGAACGGGGACAGGGAGACAGAGTGACCGCCAGTGAACGGGGGCAGGGAGACAGACTGACCGCCAGTGAACGGGGGCAGGGAGACAGACTGACCGCCAGTGAACGGGGACAGGGAGACAGACTGACCGCCAGTGAACAGGGACAGGGAGACAGAGTGACCGCCAGCGAACGGGGGCAGGGAGACAGACTGACCGCCAGTGATCGGGGGCAGGGAGATAGAGTGACCGCCAGTGAATGGGGACAGGGAGACAGACTGACCGCCAGTGAACGGGGGCAGGGAGACAGACTGACTGCCAGTGAACGGGGGCAGGGAGACAGACTGACTGCCAGTGAACGGGGGCAGGGAGACAGACTGACCGCCAGTGAACGGGGACAGGGAATACAGAGTGACCGCCAGCGAACGGGGACAGGGAGACAGAGTGACCGCCAGTGAACGGGGACAGGGAGACAGAGTGACTGCCAGTGAACGGGGGCAGGGAGACAGACTGACCGCCAGTGAACGGGGGCAGGGAGACAGACTGACCGCCAGTGAACGGGGGCAGGGAGACAGACTGACCGCCAGTGAACGGGGGCAGGGAGACAGACTGACCGCCAGTGAATGGGGACAGGGAGACAGAGTGACCGCCTGTGAATGGGGACAGGGAGACAGACTGACCGCCAGTGAATTGGGGACAGGGAGACAGACTGACCGCCAGTGAATTGGGGACAGGGAGACAGACTGACCGCCAGTGAACGGGGACAGGGAGACAGACTGACCGCCAGTGAATGGGGCAGGGAGACAGAGTGACCGCCAGTGAACGGGGACAGGGAGACAGAGTGACCGCCTGTGAATGGGGACAGGGAGACTGACTGACCGCCAGTGAATTGGGGACAGGGAGACAGACTGACCGCCAGTGAATTGGGGACAGGGAGACAGACTGACCGCCAGTGAACGGGGACAGGGAGACAGACTGACCGCCAGTTAATGGGGACAGGGAGACAGAGTTACCGCCAGTGAATGGGGACAGGGAGACAGAGTGACCGCCAGTGAACGGGCACAGGGAGACAGACTGACCGCCAGTGAATTGGGGACAGGGAGACAGACTGACCGCCAGTGAACTGGGACAGGGAGACAGAGTGACCGCCAGTGAATTGGGGACAGGGAGACAGACTGACCGCCAGTGAACGGGGGCAGGGAGACAGACTGACCGCCAGTGATCGGGGGCAGGGAGACAGAGTGACCGCCAGTGAATGGGGACAGGGAGACAGAGTGACCGCCAGTGAGTGGGGGCAGGGAGACAGAGTGACCGCCAGTGAATGGGGACAGGGAGACAGAGTGACCACCAGTGAGTGGGGGCAGGGAGACAGACTGACTGCCAGTGAATGGGGACAGGGAGACAGAGTGACCGCCAGTGAGTGGGGGCAGGGAGACAGACTGACCGCCAGTGAACGGGGGCAGGGAGACAGACTGACTGCCAGTGAGTGGGGGCAGGGAGACAGAGTGACCGCCAGTGAATGGGGACAGGGAGACAGAGTGACCGCCAGTGAGTGGGGGCAGGGAGACAGAGTGACCGCCAGTGAATGGGGACAGGGAGACAGACTGACCGCCAATGAATGGGGACAGGGAGACAGACTGACCGCCAGTGAATGGGGACAGGGAGACAGAGTGACCGCCAGTGAACGGGGGCAGGGAGACAGAGTGACTGCCAGTGAGTGGGGGCAGGGAGACAGACTGACTGCCAGTGAACGGGGACAGGGAGACAGAGTGACCGCCAGTGAACGGGGACAGGGAGACAGACTGACTGCCAGTGAGTGGGGGCAGGGAGACAGAGTGACCGCCAGTGAATGGGGGCAGGGAGACGGAGTGACCACCAGTGAATGGGGCAGGGAGACAGAGTGACCGCCAGTGAGTGGGGGCAGGGAGACAGACTGACCGCCAGTGAACGGGGGCAGGGAGACAGACTGACTGCCAGTGAATGGGGACAGGGAGACAGAGTGACCGCCTGTGAATTGGGACAGGGATACAGACTGAAGGCCAGTGAATTGGGGACAGGGAGACAGACTGACCGCCAGTGAATTGGGGACAGGGAGACAGAGTGACCGCCAGTGAACGGGGACAGGGAGACAGACTGACCGCCAGTGAATGGGGCAGGGAGACAGAGTGACCGCCAGTGAACGGGGACAGGGAGACAGAGTGACCGCCTGTGAATGGGGACAGGGAGACAGACTGACCGCCAGTGAATTGGGGACAGGGAGACAGACTGACCGCCAGTGAATTGGGGACAGGGAGACAGACTGACCGCCAGTGAACGGGGACAGGGAGACAGACTGACCGCCAGTGAATGGGGACAGGGAGACAGTGTGACCGCCAGTGAATGGGGACAGGGAGACAGAGTGACCGCCAGTGAACAGGCACAGGGAGACAGACTGACTGCCAGTGAATGGGGACAGGGAGACAGAGTGACCGCCAGTGAGTGGGGGCAGGGAGACAGACTGACTGCCAGTGAACGGGGGCAGGGAGACAGATTGACTGCCAGTGAACGGGGGCAGGGAGACAGACTGACCGCCAGTGAGTGGGGGCAGGGAGACAGACTGACCGCCAGTGAATTGGGGACAGGGAGACAGACTGACCGCCAGTGAACGGGGACAGGGAGACAGAGTGACCGCCAGTGAATAGGGGACAGGGAGACAGACTGACCGCCAGTGAACGGGGGCAGGGAGACAGACTGACCGCCAGTGATCGGGGACAGGGAGACAGAGTGACCGCCAGTGAATGGGGACAGGGAGACAGAGTGACCGCCAGTGAGTGGGGGCAGGGAGACAGAGTGACCGCCAGTGAATGGGGACAGGGAGACAGAGTGACCGCCAGTGAGTGGGGGCAGGGAGACAGACTGACTGCCAATGAATGGGGACAGGGAGACAGAGTGACCGCCAGTGAGTGGGGGCAGGGAGACAGACTGACCACCAGTGAACGGGGACAGGGAGACAGACTGACCGCCAGTGAACGGGCACAGGGAGACAGACTGACTGCCAGTGAATGGGGACAGGGAGACAGACTGACCGCCAGTGAACGGGCACAGGGAGACAGACTGACTGCCAGTGAACGAGGACAGGGAGACAGACTGACCGCCAGTGAATGGGGACAGGGAGACAGAGTGACCGCCTGTGAATGGGGACAGAGAGACAGACTGACCGCCAGTGAATTGGGGACAGGGAGACAGACTGACCGCCAGTGAATTGGGGACAGGGAGACAGACTGACCGCCAGTGAACGGGGACAGGGAGACAGACTGACCGCCAGTGAATGGGGCAGGGAGACAGAGTGACCGCCAGTGAACGGGGACAGGGAGACAGAGTGACCGCCAGTGAATGGGGCAGGGAGACAGAGTGACCGCCAGTGAACGGGGACAGGGAGACAGAGTGACCGCCTGTGAATGGGGACAGGGAGACTGACTGACCGCCAGTGAATTGGGGACAGGGAGACAGACTGACCGCCAGTGAATTGGGGACAGGGAGACAGACTGACCGCCAGTGAACGGGGACAGGGAGACAGACTGACCGCCAGTGAATGGGGACAGGGAGACAGAGTGACCGCCAGTGAATGGGGACAGGGAGACAGAGTGACCGCCAGTGAGTGGGGGCAGGGAGACAGACTGACTGCCAGTGAATGGGGACAGGGATACAGAGTGACCGCCAGTGAGTGGGGGCAGGGAGACAGACTGACCGCCAGTGAACGGGGGCAGGGAGACAGACTGACTGCCAGTGAACGGGGGCAGGGAGACAGAGTGACCGCCAGTGAATGGGGACAGGGAGACAGAGTGACCGCCAGTGAGTGGGGGCAGGGAGACAGAGTGACCGCCAGTGAATGGGGACAGGGAGACAGACTGACCGCCAGTGAATGGGGACAGGGAGACAGAGTGACCGCCAGTGAACGGGGGCAGGGAGACAGAGTGACTGCCAGTGAGTGGGGGCAGGGAGACAGACTGACTGCCAGTGAACGGGGACAGGGAGACAGAGTGACCGCCAGTGAGTGGGGGCAGGGAGACAGACTGACTGCCAGTGAGTGGGGGCAGGGAGACAGAGTGACCGCCAGTGAATGGGGGCAGGGAGACGGAGTGACCACCAGTGAATGGGGCAGGGAGACAGAGTGACCGCCAGTGAGTGGGGGCAGGGAGACAGACTGACCGCCAGTGAACGGGGGCAGGGAGACAGACTGACTGCCAGTGAATGGGGACAGGGAGACAGAGTGACCGCCTGTGAATGGGGACAGGGAGACAGACTGAAGGCCAGTGAATTGGGGACAGGGAGACAGACTGACCGCCAGTGAACGGGGACAGGGAGACAGAGTGACCGCCAGTGAATTGGGTCAGGGAGACAGACTGACCGCCAGTGAACGGGGACAGGGAGACAGAGTGACCGCCAGTGAACGGGGGCAGGGAGACAGACTGACCGCCAGTGAACGGGGACAGGGAGACAGACTGACCGCCAGTGAATGGGGACAGGGAGACAGACTGACCGCCAGTGAACGGGGACAGGGAGACAGACTGACCGCCAGTGAACGGGGACAGGGAGACAGAGTGACCGCCAGCGAACGGGGGCAGGGAGACAGACTGACCGCCAGTGATCGGGGGCAGGGAGATAGAGTGACCGCCAGTGAATGGGGACAGGGAGACAGACTGACCGCCAGTGAACGGGGGCAGGGAGACAGAATGACTGCCAGTGAACGGGGGCAGGGAGACAGACTGACTGCCAGTGAACGGGGGCAGGGAGACAGACTGACTGCCAGTGAACGGGGGCAGGGAGACAGACTGACCGCCAGTGAACGGGGACAGGGAGACAGAGTGACCGCCAGCGAACGGGGACAGGGAGACAGAGTGACCGCCAGTGAACGGGGACAGGGAGACAGAGTGACTGCCAGTGAACGGGGGCAGGGAGACAGACTGACCGCCAGTGAACGGGGGCAGGGAGACAGACTGACCGCCAGTGAACGGGGGCAGGGAGACAGACTGACCGCCAGTGAATGGGGACAGGGAGACAGAGTGACCGCCTGTGAATGGGGACAGGGAGACAGACTGACCGCCAGTGAATTGGGGACAGGGAGACAGACTGACCGCCAGTGAATTGGGGACAGGGAGACAGACTGACCGCCAGTGAACGGGGACAGGGAGACAGACTGACCGCCAGTGAATGGGGCAGGGAGACAGAGTGACCGCCAGTGAACGGGGACAGGGAGACAGAGTGACCGCCTGTGAATGGGGACAGGGAGACTGACTGACCGCCAGTGAATTGGGGACAGGGAGACAGACTGACCGCCAGTGAATTGGGGACAGGGAGACAGACTGACCGCCAGTGAACGGGGACAGGGAGACAGACTGACCGCCAGTTAATGGGGACAGGGAGACAGAGTGACCGCCAGTGAATGGGGACAGGGAGACAGAGTGACCGCCAGTGAACGGGCACAGGGAGACAGACTGACCGCCAGTGAATTGGGGACAGGGAGACAGACTGACCGCCAGTGAACGGGGACAGGGAGACAGAGTGACCGCCAGTGAATTTGGGACAGGGAGACAGACTGACCGCCAGTGAACGGGGGCAGGGAGACAGACTGACCGCCAGTGATCGGGGGCAGGGAGACAGAGTGACCGCCAGTGAATGGGGACAGGGAGACAGAGTGACCGCCAGTGAGTGGGGGCAGGGAGACAGAGTGACCGCCAGTGAATGGGGACAGGGAGACAGAGTGACCACCAGTGAGTGGGGGCAGGGAGACAGACTGACTGCCAGTGAATGGGGACAGGGAGACAGAGTGACCGCCAGTGAGTGGGGGCAGGAAGACAGACTGACCGCCAGTGAACGGGGGCAGGGAGACAGACTGACTGCCAGTGAACGGGGGCAGAGAGACAGAGTGACCGCCAGTGAATGGGGACAGGGAGACAGAGTGACCGCCAGTGAGTGGGGACAGGGAGACAGAGTGACCGCCAGTGAATGGGGACAGGGAGACAGACTGACCGCCAATGAATGGGGACAGGGAGACAGACTGACCGCCAGTGAATGGGGACAGGGAGACAGAGTGACCGCCAGTGAACGGGGGCAGGGAGACAGAGTGACTGCCAGTGAGTGGGGGCAGGGAGACAGACTGACTGCCAGTGAACGGGGACAGGGAGACAGAGTGACCGCCAGTGAGTGGGGGCAGGGAGACAGACTGACTGCCAGTGAGTGGGGGCAGGGAGACAGAGTGACCGCCAGTGAATGGGGGCAGGGAGACGGAGTGACCACCAGTGAATGGGGCAGGGAGACAGAGTGACCGCCAGTGAGTGGGGGCAGGGAGACAGACTGACCGCCAGTGAACGGGGGCAGGGAGACAGACTGACTGCCAGTGAATGGGGACAGGGAGACAGAGTGACCGCCTGTGAATTGGGACAGGGAGACAGACTGAAGGCCAGTGAATTGGGGACAGGGAGACAGACTGACCGCCAGTGAATTGGGGACAGGGAGACAGACTGACCGCCAGTGAACGGGGACAGGGAGACAGACTGACCGCCAGTGAATGGGGCAGGGAGACAGAGTGACCGCCAGTGAACGGGGACAGGGAGACAGAGTGACCGCCTGTGAATGGGGACAGGGAGACAGACTGACCGCCAGTGAATTGGGGACAGGGAGACAGACTGACCGCCAGTGAATTGGGGACAGGGAGACAGACTGACCGCCAGTGAATGGGGACAGGGAGACAGACTGACCGCCAGTGAATGGGGACAGGGAGACAGACTGACCGCCAGTGAATGGGGACAGGGAGACAGAGTGACCGCCAGTGAACGGGCACAGGGAGACAGACTGACTGCCAGTGAATGGGGACAGGGAGACAGAGTGACCGCCAGTGAGTGGGGGCAGGGAGACAGACTGACTGCCAGTGAACGGGGGCAGGGAGACAGACTGACTGCCAGTGAACGGGGGCAGGGAGACAGACTGACCGCCAGTGAGTGGGGGCAGGGAGACAGACTGACTGCCAGTGAACGGGGACAGGGAGACAGAGTGACCGCCAGTGAGTGGGGGCAGGAAGACAGACTGACTGCCAGTGAGTGGGGGCAGGGAGACAGAGTGACCGCCAGTGAATGGGGGCAGGGAGACGGAGTGACCACCAGTGAATGGGGCAGGGAGACAGAGTGACCGCCAGTGAGTGGGGGCAGGGAGACAGACTGACCGCCAGTGAGTGGGGGCAGGGAGACAGACTGACCGCCAGTAAATTGGGGAAAGGGAGACAGACTGACCGCCAGTGAACGGGGACAGGGAGACAGAGTGACCGCCAGTGAATTGGGGACAGGGAGACAGACTGACCGCCAGTGAACGGGGGCAGGGAGACAGACTGACCGCCAGTGATCGGGGACAGGGAGACAGAGTGACCGCCAGTGAATGGGGACAGGGAGACAGAGTGACCGCCAGTGAGTGGGGGCAGGGAGACAGAGTGACCGCCAGTGAATGGGGACAGGGAGACAGAGTGACCGCCAGTGAGTGGGGGCAGGGAGACTGACTGACTGCCAGTGAACGGGGACAGGGAGACAGAGTGACCGCCAGTGAGTGGGGGCAGGGAGACAGACTGACCACCAGTGAACGGGGACAGGGAGACAGACTGACCGCCAGTGAACGGGCACAGGGAGACAGACTGACTGCCAGTGAATGGGACAGGGAGACAGACTGACCGCCAGTGAACGGGCACAGGGAGACAGACTGACTGCCAGTGAACGAGGACAGGGAGACAGACTGACCGCCAGTGAATGGGGACAGGGAGACAGAGTGACCGCCTGTGAATGGGGACAGAGAGACAGACTGACCGCCAGTGAATTGGGGACAGGGAGACAGACTGACCACCAGTGAATTGGGGACAGGGAGACAGGACTGACCGCCAGTGAACGGTGACAGGGAGACAGACTGACCGCCAGTGAATGGGGCAGGGAGACAGAGTGACCGCCAGTGAACGGGGACAGGGAGACAGAGTGACCGCCTGTGAATGGGGGACAGGGAGACTGACTGACCGCCAGTGAATTGGGGACAGGGAGACAGACTGACCGCCAGTGAATTGGGGACAGGGAGACAGACTGACTGCCAGTGAACGGGGACAGGGAGACAGACTGACCGCCAGTGAATGGGGACAGGGAGACAGAGTGACCGCCAGTGAATGGGGACAGGGAGACAGAGTGACCGCCAGTGAGTGGGGGCAGGGAGACAGAGTGACCGCCAGTGAATTGGGGACAGGGAGACAGACTGACCGCCAGTGAATGGGGACAGGGAGACAGACTGACCGCCAGTGAATGGGGACAGGGAGACAGACTGACCGCCAGTGAATGGGGACAGGGAGACAGAGTGACCGCCAGTGAACGGGCACAGGGAGACAGACTGACTGCCAGTGAATGGGGACAGGGAGACAGAGTGACCGCCAGTGAGTGGGGGCAGGGAGACAGACTGACTGCCAGTGAACGGGGCAGGGAGACAGACTGACTGCCAGTGAACGGGGGCAGGGAGACAGACTGACCGCCAGTGAGTGGGGCAGGGAGACAGACTGACTGCCAGTGAACGGGGACAGGGAGACAGAGTGACCGCCAGTGAAGTGGGGGCAGGGAGGACAGACTGACTGCCAGTGAGTGGGGGGCAGGGAGACAGAGTGACCGCCAGTGAATGGGGGCAGGGAGACGGAGTGACCACCAGTGAATGGGGCAGGGAGACAGGAGTGACCGCCAGTGACGGGGGCAGGGAGGACAGACTGACTGCCAGTGAAACGGGGCAGGGGAGCCAGACTGACCGCCAGTGAGTGGGGGCTGGGAGACAGGACTGACCGCCAGTGAATTGGGGACAGGGAGACAGACTGACGCCAGTGAACGGGACAGGGAGACAGAGTGACCGCCAGTGAATGGGGACAGGGGACAGACTGACCGCCAGTGAACGGGGGCAGGGAGACAGACTGACCGCCAGTGATCGGGGACAGGGAGACAGAGTGACCGCCAGTGAATGGGGACAGGGAGACAGAGTGACCGCCAGTGAGTGGGGGCAGGGAGACAGAGTGACCGCCAGTGAATGGGGACAGGGAGACAGAGTGACCGCCAGTGAACGGGCACAGGGAGACAGACTGACTGCCAGTGAATGGGGACAGGGAGACAGACTGACCGCCAGTGAACGGGCACAGGGAGACAGACTGACTGCCAGTGAACGAGGACAGGGAGACAGACTGACCGCCAGTGAATGGGGACAGGGAGACAGAGTGACCGCCTGTGAATGGGGACAGAGAGACAGACTGACCGCCAGTGAATTGGGGACAGGGAGACAGACTGAGCACCAGTGAATTGGGGACAGGGAGACAGACTGACCGCCAGTGAACGGGGACAGGGAGACAGACTGACCGCCAGTGAATGGGGCAGGGAGACAGAGTGACCGCCAGTGAACGGGGACAGGGAGACAGAGTGACCGCCTGTGAATGGGGACAGGGAGACTGACTGACCGCCAGTGAATTGGGGACAGGGAGACAGACTGACCGCCAGTGAATTGGGGACAGGGAGACAGACTGACTGCCAGTGAACGGGGACAGGGAGACAGACTGACCGCCAGTGAATGGGGGACAGGGAGACAGAGTGACCGCCAGTGAATGGGGACAGGGGAGACAGAGTGACCGCCAGTGAGTGGGGCAGGGAGACAGAGTGACCGCCAGTGAATGGGGACAGGGAGACAGACTGACCGCCAATGAATGGGGACAGGGAGACAGACTGACCGCAGTGAATGAGGACAGGGAGACAGAGTGACCGCCAGTGAATGGGGACAGGGAGACAGAGTGACCGCCAGTGAACGGGCACAGGGAGACAGACTGACTGCAGTGAATGGGGACAGGGAGACAGAGTGACCGCCAGTGAGTGGGGGCAGGGAGACAGACTGACCGCCAGTGAATTGCGGACAGGGAGACAGACTGACCGCCAGTGAACGGGGACAGGGAGACAGAGTGACCGCCAGTGAATTGGGGACAGGGAGACAGACTGACCGCCAGTGAACGGGGGCAGGGAGACAGACTGACCGCCAGTGATCGGGGGCAGGGAGACAGAGTGACCGCCAGTGAATGGGGACAGGGAGACAGAGTGACCGCCAGTGAGTGGGGGCAGGGAGACAGAGTGACCGCCAGTGAATGGGGACAGGGAGACAGAGTGACCACCAGTGAGTGGGGGCAGGAGACAGCCTGACTGCCAGTGACTGGGGACAGGGAGACAGAGTGACCGCCTGTGATGTGGGGGCAGGGAGACAGACTGACCGCCAGTGAACGGGGGCAGGGGAGACAGACCTGACTGCCAGTGAACGGGGAAGGGAGACGAGTGACCGCAGTGAATGGGGACAGGGGAGACAGAGTGACCGCCAGTGAGTGGGGGCAGGGAGACAGAGTGAACCGCCAGTGAATGGGGACAGGGAGACAGACTGACCGCCAATGAATGGGACAGGGAGGACAGACTGACCGCCAGTGAATGGGGACAGGGAGACAGAGTGACGCCAGTGAACGGGGCAGGGAGGACAGAGTGACTGCCAGTGTGTGGGGGCATGGGAGACAGACTGACTGCCAGTGAACGGGGACAGGAGACAGAGTGACCGCCAGTGAGTGGGGCAGGGAGACAGACTGACTGCCAGTGAGTGGGGGCAGGAGACAGAGTGACCGCCAGTGAATGGGGGCAGGGAGACGAGTGACCACCAGTGAATGGGGCAGGGAGACAGAGTGACCGCCAGTGAGTGGGGGCAGGGAGACAGACTGACCGCCAGTGAACGGGGGCAGGAGACAGACTGACTGCCAGGTGAATGGGGACAGGGGAGACAGAGTGACCGCCTGTGAATGGGACAGGGAGACAGACTGAAGGCCAGTGAATTGGGGACAGGGAGACTGACTGACGCCAGTGAACGGGGGACAGGAGACAGAGGACCGCCAGGTGAATTGGGTCTGGAGACAGAATGACCGCCAGTGAACGGGGACAGGGAGACAGAGTGACCGCCAGTGAACGGTGGGCAGGGAGACAGACTGACCGCCAGTGAACGGGGACAGGGAGACAGACTGACCGCCAGTGAACGGGGGACAGGAGACAGACTGACCGCCAGTGAACGGGGACAGGGAGACAGACTGACCGCCAGTGAACGGGGACAGGGAGACAGACCTGACCGCAGTGAACAGGGGACAAGGGAGACAAGTGGACCGCAAGCGAACGGGGGCAGGGAGACAGACTGACCGGTCAGTGATCGGGGGGCAGGGAGATAGAGTGACCGCCAGTGAATGGGGACAGGGGAGACAGACTGACCGCCAGTGAACGGGGGCAGGGAGACAGACTGACTGCCAGTGAACGGGGGCAGGAGACAGACTGACTGCCAGTGAACGGGGGCAGGGGAGACAGGTCTGACTGCCAGTGAACGGGGGCAGGAGACAGACTGACCGCCGAGTGAACGGGGACAGGGAGACAGAGTGACCGCCAGCGAACGGGGACAGGGAGACAGAGTGACCGCCAGTGAACGGGGACAGGGAGACAGAGTGACTGCCAGTGAACGGGGGCAGGGGAGACAGACTGACCGCCAGTGAACGGGGGCAGGGAGACAGACTGACCGCCAGTGAACGGGGGCAGGGAGACAGACTGACCGCCAGTGAACGGGGGCAGGAGACAGACTGACCGCCAGTGAATGGGGACAGGGAGACAGAGTGACCGACTGTGAATGGGGACAGGGAGACAGACTGACCGCCAGTGAATTGGGGACAGGGAGGACAGACTGACCGCCAGGGAATTGGGGACAGGGAGACAGACTGCCCGCCAGTGAACGGGGACAGGGGAGACAGACTGACCGCGCAGTGAATGGGGCAGGGGAGACAGAGTGACCGCCAGTGAACGGGGACAGGGAGACAGAGTGACCGCCTGTGAATGGGGACAGGAGACTGACTGACCGCCAGTGAATTGGGGACAGGGAGACAGACTGACCGCCAGTGAATTGGGGACAGGGAGACAGACTGACCGCCAGTGAACGGGGACAGGGAGACAGACTGACCGCCAGTTAATGGGGGACAGGGAGACAGACTGACCGCCAGTGAACGGGGGCAGGGAGACAGACTGACCGCCAGTGATCGGGGGACAGGGAGACAGAGTGACCGCCAGTGAATGGGGACAGGGAGACAGAGTGACCGCCAGTGAGTGGGGGCAGGGAGACAGAGTGACCGCAGTGAATGGGGACAGGGAGACAGAGTGACCGCCAGTGAAGTGGGGGCAGGAGAGCAGACAGGACTGCCAAGTGAATGGGGACAGGGAGACAGAGTGACCGCCAGTGAGTGGGGCAGGGAGACGACTGACCACCAGTGAACGGGGACAGGGAGACTGACTGGACCGCAGACTGAATCGGGCACAGGGTGACAGACTGACTGCCAGTGAATGGGGACAGGGAGACAGACTGACCGCCAGTGAACGGGCAGCAGGGAGACAGGACTGACTGCCAGTGAACGAGGACAGGGAGACAGACTGACCGCCAGTGAATGGGGACAGGGAGACAGAGTGACCGCCTGTGAATGGGGACAGAGAGAGACAGACTGACCGCAGTGAATGGGGACTGGGAGACAGACTGAACCGCCAGTGAATTGGGGACAGGGAGACAGACTGACCGCCATGTGATCGGGGACAGGGGGAGACAGACTGACCGCCAGTGAATGGGGCAGGAGACAGAGTGACCGCCAGTGAACGGGGACAGGAGACAGAGTGACCGCCAGTGAATGGGGCAGGGAGGACAGAGTGACCGCCAGTGAACGGGGACAGGGAGGACAGAGTGACCGCCTGGTGAATGGGGGACAGGGAGACTGACTGACCGCCAGTGAATTGGGGACAGGGAGACTAGACTGACCGTCAGTGAATTGGGGGGACAGGGAGACAGACTGACCGCCAGTGTACGGGACAGGGAGACAGACTGACCGCCAGTGAATGGGGACAGGGAGACAGAGTGACCCGCCCGTGAATGGGGACAGGGAGACCAGAGTGACCACCAGGTGAACGGGCACAGGGAGACAGACTGACTGCCAGTGAATGGGGACAGGGAGACAGAGTTACCGCCAGTGGAGTGGGGCAGGGAGACAGACTGACTGCCAGTGAACGGGGGCAGGGAGACAGACTGACTGCCAGGTGAAAGGGGGCAGGGAGACAGACTGACCGCCAGTGATTGGGACAGGGAGACAGACTGACCGCCAGTGAACGGGGACAGGGAGACAGAGTGACCGCCAGTGAATGGGGACAGGAGACAGACTGACCGCCAGTTGAACGGGGGCAGGGAGACAGACTGGACCGCCAGTGATCGGGGGCAGGAGACAGAGTGACCGCCAGTGAATGGGGACAGTGAGGACAGAGTGACCGCAGTGAATGGGGGCAGGGAGACAGAGTGACCGCCAGTGAATGGGGACAGGAGACAGGAGTGACCACCAGTGAGTGGGCAGGGAGACAGACTGACTGCCAGTGAATGGGGACAGGGAGACAGAGTGACCGCCAGTGAGTGGGGCAGGGAACAGACTGACCGCCAGTGAACGGGGGCAGGGAGACAGACTGACCTGCCAGTGAACGGGCAGGGAGACAGAGTGACCGCCAGTGAATGGGGACAGGGAGACAGACTGACCGCCAGTGAGTGGGGCAGGGAGACAGAGTGACCGCCAGTGAATGGGGACAGGGAGACAGACTGACCGCCAGTGAATGGGGACAGGGAGACAGACTGACCGCCAGTGAATGGGGACAGGGAGACAGAGTGACCGCCAGTGAACGGGGGCAGGGAGACAGAGTGACTGCCAGTGAATGGGCAGGGAGACAGACTGACCGCCAGTGAACGGGGACAGGGAGACAGAGTGACCGCCAGTGAATGGGGACAGGAGACAGACTGACCGCCAGTGAGTGGGGGCAGGGAGACAGAGTGACCGCCAGTGAATTGGGGACAGGGAGACAGACTGACCGCCAGTGAACGGGGACAGGGAGACAGACTGACCGCCAGTGAATGGGGACAGGGAGACAGAGTGACCGCCAGTGAGTGGGGGCAGGGAGACAGACTGACCGCCAGTGAAGGGCACAGGGAGACAGACTGACCGCCAGTGAATGGGGACAGGGAGACAGAGTGACCGCCAGTGATTGGGGCAGGGAGACAGACTGACTGCCAGTGAACGGGGCAGGGAGACAGACTGACCGCCAGTGAACGGGGCAGGGAGACAGACTGACCGCCAGTGAACGGGGACAGGGAGACAGACTGACCGCCAGTGAATGGGGACAGGGAGACAGACTGACCGCCAGTGAACGGGGACAGGGAGACAGACTGACCGCCAGTGAATGGGGACAGGGAGACAGACTGACCGCCAGTGAACGGGGGCAGGGAGACAGACTGACCGCCAGTGATCGGGGACAGGGAGACAGAGTGACCGCCAGTGAATGGGGACAGGGAGACAGAGTGACCGCCAGTGATTGGGGCAGGGAGACAGAGTGACCGCCAGTGAATGGGGACAGGGAGACAGAGTGACCACCAGTGAGTGGGGCAGGGAGACAGACTGACTGCCAGTGAATGGGGACAGGGAGACAGAGTGACTGCCAGTGAGTGGGGGCAGGGAGACAGACTGACCGCCAGTGAATGGGGCAGGGAGACAGACTGACTGCCAGTGAACCGGGGCAGGGAGACAGAGTGACCGCCAGTGAATGGGGGCAGGGAGACAGAGTGACCGCCAGTGAGTGGGGGCAGGGAGACAGAGTGACCGCCAGTGAATGGGGACAGGGAGACAGACTGACCGCCAATGAATGGGACAGGGAGACAGACTGACCGCCAGTGAATGGGGACAGGGAGACAGAGTGACCGCCAGTGAACGGGGGCAGGGAGACAGAGTGACTGCCAGTGAGTGGGGGCAGGGAGACAGACTGACTGCCAGTGAACGGGGACAGGGAGACAGAGTGACGCCAGTGAGTGGGGGCAGGGAGACAGACTGACTGCCAGTGAGTGGGGGCAGGGAGACAGAGTGACCGCCAGTGAATGGGGGCAGGGAGACGGAGTGACCACCAGTGAATGGGGCAGGGAGACAGAGTGACCGCCAGTGAGTGGGGGCAGGGAGACAGACTGACCGCCAGTGAACGGGGGCAGGGAGACAGACTGACTGCCAGTGAATGGGGACAGGGAGACAGAGTGACCGCCTGTGAATGGGGACAGGGAGACAGACTGAAGGCCAGTGAATTGGGGACAGGGAGACAGACTGACCGCCAGTGAATTGGGGACAGGGAGACAGACTGACCGCCAGTGACGGGGACAGGGAGACAGACTGACCGCCAGTGAATGGGGCAGGGAGACAGAGTGACCGCCAGTGAACGGGGACAGGGAGACAGAGTGACCACCTGTGAATGGGACAGGGAGACAGACTGACCGCCAGTGAATGGGGACAGGGAGACAGACTGACCGCCAGTGAATGGGGACAGGGAGACAGACTGACCGCCAGTGAATGGGGACAGGGAGACAGACTGACCGCCAGTGAATGGGGACAGGGAGACAGAGTGACCGCCAGTGAATGGGGACAGGGAGACAGAGTGACCGCCAGTGAACGGGCACAGGGAGACAGACTGACTGCCAGTGAATGGGGACAGGGAGACAGAGTGACCGCCAGTGAATGGGGCAGGGAGACAGACTGACGGCCAGTGAACGGGGCAGGGAGACAGACTGACTGCCAGTGAACGGGGACAGGGAGACAGACTGACCGCCAGTGAATGGGGGCAGGGAGACAGACTGACCGCCAGTGAATTGGGGACAGGGAGACAGACTGACCGCCAAGTGAACGGGGACAGGGAGACAGAGTGACCGCCAGTGAATGGGGACAGGGAGACAGACTGACCGCCAGTGAACGGGGGCAGGGAGACAGACTGACCGCCAGTGATCGGGGACAGGGAGACAGAGTGACCGCCAGTGAATGGGACAGGGAGACAGAGTGACCGCCAGTGAACGGGGACAGGGAGACAGACTGACTGCCAGTGAACGGGCACAGGGGACAGACTGACTGCCAGTGAATGGGGACAGGGAGACAGACTGACCGCCAGTGAACGGGCACAGGGAGACAGACTGACTGCCAGTGAACGGGGACAGGGAGACAGAGTGACCGCCAGTGTATGGGGGCAGGGAGACAGAGTGACCGCCAGTGAGTGGGGGCAGGGAGACAGACTGACCGCCATTGAACGGGGCAGGGAGACAGACTGACCGCCCGTGAATGGAACAAGGGAGACAGAGTGACCGCCAGTGAATGGGGACAGGGAGACAGAGTGACCGCCAGTGAACGGGCACAGGGAGAACAGACTGACTGCCAGTGAATGGGGACAGGAGACAAGTGACCGCCAGTGAGTGGGGGCAGGGAGACAGACTGATCTGCCAGTGAACGGGGGCAGGGAGACAGACTGACTGCCATTGAACGGGGCAGGAGACAGACTGACCGCCAGTGAATGGGGGACAGGGACAGACTGACCGCCAGTGAATGGGGCAGGGAGACGGAGTGACCACCAGTGAATGGGGCAGGAGACAGACTGAACTGCCAGTGAATAGGGACAGGGAACAGACTGACCGCCAGTGACGGGACAGGGAGACAGAGTGACCGCCAGTGAATGGGGACAGGAGACAGAGTGACCGCCAGTGAACGGGGGCAGGGAGACAGACTGACGCGCCAGGAATGGGACAGGGAGACAGAGTGACCGCCAGTGAAAATGGGGGCAGGGAGACGGAGAGACCGCCAGTGAATGGGGCAGGAGACAGACTGACCGCCAGTGAACGGGGGCAGGAGACAGACGACCGCCAGTGAACGGGGCAGGGAACAGAGTGACCGCCAGTGAAATCGGGGCAGGAGACAGACTGACTGCCAGTGAGTGGGGGCAGGGAGACAGACTGACCGCCAGTGATCGGGGCAGGGAGACAGACTGACTGCCAGTGAGTGGGCAGGAGACAGACTGACCGCCAGTGAACGGGACAGGGAGACAGATGACCGCCAGTGATTGGGGGCAGGGAGACAGACTGACCGCCAGTGAACGGGGGCTGGAGACAGACTAGACCGCCAGTGAATTGGGGACAGGGAGACAGACTGACTGCCAGTGAACGGGCAGGGAGACAGACTGACTGCCAGTGAATAATTGGGGACAGGGGACAGAGTGACCGCCAGTGAGTGGGGCAGGGAGACAGACTGACCCCCATTGAACGGGACAGGGAGACCAGACTGAGCCCCATGAATGGGGACAGGGAGACAGACTGACCCCCAGTGAACGGGCACAGGGAGACAGACTGACTGCCAGTGAATGGGGACAGGGACAGAGTGCCCGCCTGTGAATGGGGACAGGAGACAGAGTGACCGCCAGTGAACGGGGACAGGGAGACAGACAGACGCCATGAACGGGGGCGGGACACAACTGGACTGTCCAGTGAACGGGGGCAGGGAACATACTGACGCCAGTGAGTGGGGGCAGGGAGACAGACTGACCGCCAGTGAATGGGACAGGAACAGACTGACCGCCATGATCGGGGGCAGGGAGAACAGACTGACGCCAGTCGAGTGGGGGGCAGGGGAGACAGAACTGACCCCAGTGAATGGGACAGGTAGACAGACTGACCGACAGTGGACCCTGTGCCTCCTCTCCTTAGTGTGTGATGGTGATTTGGACTCTCCGTACGACCCCCCAGTTGTCCCCCCTCCCCCCCATGAGAAGTTAAACTCACCCTGACCGCTGGAGCGGAGCCACGACAGTGCACAGGAGGATCCCGCAGAACGCTCTTCTCACCCACATGCCAGCCGGGAGGTTGAGGGGAACAGAGGACGATGTCTGATCCCAGACCCCGGACTGACCCGCACCCTAAAAACCCCCCCCTCCCCCACCCATCCCAGTCACTTGACCTCACAGAGGATCTGGGAAGAGGTCACAGAGCCTTCAGTGACCTCACACTGCCCAATCGGGGTCCAAAGGGTGCCAATCGGGCCGCCAACCTTGAACTCTGAAACCCTCAACCGGAGACCAGAGACGGAGCTGGAGTTTGGGGGGGGAGGGGGGAGGTGTGTGCTCGAGAAATGTCCACGATCCCCACCAACCCCT